>NW_027397176.1:476175-477210 GCF_003265705.2 Callorhinus ursinus | reverse complement strand
CCTCCCCTCTAGAACCCTCAGTTTGTTTTTCAGAGTCCATCATCTCTCATGGTTCGTCTCCCCCTCTGACATACTCCCCTTTTCTTCCTCTCCTGTTATCTTCTTCTTTTTCTTTTTTCTTAAAATATGTTGCGTTATTTGTTTCAGAAGTACAGATCTGTGATTCAACAGTCTTGCACAATTCACAGCGCTCACCGTAGCACATACCCTCCCCAATGTCTATCACCCAGCCATCCCATCCCTCCCACCCCCAACCACTCCAGTAACACTCAGTTTGTTTCCTGAGATTAAGAATTCCTCATATCAGTGAGGTAATGTGATACATGTCTTTCTCTGATTGACTTATTTCACTAAGCATACCACCCTCCAGTTCCAACCACGTCGTTGCAAATGGCAAGATCTCATTCCTTTTGATGGCTGCATAATATTCCATTGTGTATATATACCACCTCTTCTTTATCCATTCATCTGTCGACGGGCATCTTGGCTCTTTCCACAGTTTGGCTACTGTGGACATTGCTGCTATAAACATTGGGGTACACGTACCCCTTCGGGTCCCTACATTTGTATCTTTGTGGTAAATACCCAGTAGTGCAATTGCTGGATCGAACGGTAGCTCTAATTTCAACTGTTTGAGGAACCTCCATACTGTTTTCCAGAGGGGTTGCACCAGTTTGCATTCCCATCAACAGTGTAGGAGGGTTCCCCTTTCTCCACATCCCCGCCAACATCTGTCGTTCCCTGACTTGTTAATTTTAGCCATTCTGACAGGTGTGAGGTGGTATCTCATTGAGGTTTTGATTTGGATTTCCCTGATGCCGAGCGATGTTGAGCACTTTTTCATGTGCCTGTTGGCCATTTGGATGTCTTCTTTGGAGAAATGTCTGTTCATGTCTTCTGCCCATTTCTTGATTGGATTATTTGTTCTTTGGGTGTTGAGTTTGATAAGTTCTTTATAAATTTTGGATACTAGCCCTTTATCTGATAAGTCATTTGCAAATATTTTCTCCCATTCTGTCGGTTGTCTTTTGGTTT
>NW_027397176.1:339825-461175 GCF_003265705.2 Callorhinus ursinus | reverse complement strand
ATCTGTACTCAGAAAAGTATAAAATCCTCATGAAAGAAATTGAGGAAGACACAAAGAAATGGAAAAACATTCCATGCTCATGGATTGGAAGAACAAACATTGTGAAGATGTCAATGCTATCTAGAGCAATCTACACATTCAATGCAACCGCCATCAAAATACCATCCACTTTTTTCAAAGAAATGGAACAAATAATCCTAAAATTTGTATGGAACCAGAAGAGATCCCCAATAGCCAGAGGAATATTGAAAAAGAAAAGCAAAGCTGGCAGCATCACAATTCTGGACTTCCAGCTCTATTACAAAGCTGTCATCATCAAGACAGTTTGGTACTGGCACAAAAACAGACACATAGATCAATCGAACAGAAGAGAGAGCCCAGAAATGGACCCTCAACTCTATGGTCAACTCATCTTTAACAAAGCAGGAAAAAATGTCCAATGGAAAAAAGACAGTCTCTTCAACAAATGGTGTTGGGAAAATTGGACAGCCACATGCAGAAGAATGAAACTGGACCATTTCCTTACACCACACACAAAAATAGACTCCAAATGTTTGAAAGACCCAAACGTGAGACAGGAGTCCATCACAATCCTAAAGGAGAACACAGGTAGCAACCTCTTCGACCTCAGCTGCAGCAACTTCTTCCTAGAAACATCGCCAAAGGCAAGGGAAGCAAGGGCAAAAATGAACTATTGGGATTTCATCAAGATAAAAAGCTTTTGCACAGCAAAAGAAACATTCCACAAAACCAAAAGACAACTGACAGAATGGGAGAAGATATTTGCAAATGACACTACAGATAAAGGGCTGGTATCTAAGATCTATAAAGACCTTATCAAACTCAACACCCAAAGAACAAATGATCCAATCAAGAAATGGGCAGAAGACATGAACAGACATTTCTCCAAAGAAGACATCCAAATGGCCAAGAGACACATGAAAAAGTGCTCAGCATCACTTGGCATCAGGGAAATCCAAATCAAAACTTCAATGACATACCACCTCACACCATTCAGAATGGCTAAAATGAACAAGTCAGGAAACGACAGATGTTGGCATGGATGCGGAGAAAGGGGAACCCTCCTACACTGTTGGTGGGAATGCAAGCTGGTGCAACCACTCTGGAAATCAGTATGGAGGTTCCTCAAATAGTTGACAATAGACCTACCATAGGATCCAGCAATTGCACTACTGGGTGTTTATCACCAAAATACAAATGTAGTCATCGGAAGGGGTACGTGCACCCCAATGTTTATAGCATCAATGTCCACAATAGCCAAACTGTGGAAAGAGCCAAGATGTCCATGGACAGATGAATGGATAAAGAAGATGTGGTATATATGCCCAATGGAATATTATGCAGCCTTCAAAAGGAATGAGATTTTGCAGTTTGCAACAACGTGGATGAAACTGGAGGGTGTTATGCTGTTATGTTATGTTATTCCTCATATCCTCACTGATATGAGGAATTCTTAATCTCAGGAAACAAACTGAGGGTTGCTGGAGTGGTGGGGGGGTGGGAGGGATGGGGTGGCTGGGTGATAGACATTGGGGTGAGTATGTTCTATGGTGAGTGCTGTGAATTGTGCAAGACTGTTGAATCACAGATCTGTACTTCTGAAAGAAACAATGCAGTATATGTTAAGCACAAAAAAAGAAGAAGATAGCAGGAGGGGAAGAATGAAGGGGAATAAGTCGGAGGGGGAGAAGAACCATGGTAGATGATGGACTCTGAAAAACAAACTGAGAGTTCTAAAGGGGAGGGCGGTGGGGGGATGGGTTAGCCTGGTGATGGGTATTAAAGAGGGCACATTCTGCGTGGAGCACTGGGTGTTATGCACAAACAATGAATCATGGAACACTAAATCAAAAACTAATGATGTAATGTATGGTGATTAACATAACAAGAAGAAAATTAAAAAAAAAACACAACATGCACAGCAGCTGGGGAAAAAATAAAAAATTTAAAAAATTAAAAATAAAAACTCCCTAGGATATAATAACAAAAAATAGGATTAATTTTCAAAAATTTATTTGCTTTTTCTAGGACTATATCATATTAATTTACATATTGTATACATCAAGTTACATTGTTAATCATCTTGGTCAGAGTGAAGCCCTAAACAGAACATATAAATATTTAAGGGCTCTTTGTCTTCTGTCACTGTGGAGTAAGGGATGAGGGACCAAGGTTTATTGTTAACTGTATTATAGGACTTTCAGAATAGTACCATCATTTCCTATCAGTCTTTGGAGGTTTTACATACAGATCCACTTATAGAAGAGGTATGGAGGCAAAGATTTTATTCCCGCAGAAAAATGGAGGCACCATTGATGGTGAGATTAGATTTTCAAGAGCATCAACAGCATGCAACGCAATCTCAATCACACCTCTGACCACCACTATCACCACCATCACCACCACCATCATTAATAGAGCAGTTTGTGTAATATGTAATGTATCATTTACTTGTCAGAGTAACTGTGAAAAGAAATTATTTTTATTTAGTAAATGGAATTCACAGAACTGAAGATAATTTGAAGTATACCTTTGAATATTCCCACTCAGTCATTAACCCAACAACAAACAATTATTGATAGCCTCTATATCCTAGATACTCTTTAAAATACAAATTATATTGGTTGAAAAAAGAATCCCCTGATTTAAAAAAATAAAAATAATATTGAGAACAATGCCAATCACTTATTAACATTCCTTTATAGAGTGCCCATTTTTTCTTTATAAAACCTTTATTTTATTGAAGTATACTTTAATTCACAGATCTTAAATGTAGAGTTTGACAAATGCACATGCCCATGTAACCTATAGCCTTATCATGACACAGATCCTATATATCACTGCAGAAAGTGCTAAAGCGCATTTGCAGTTAGTCCCTCTAACCCAAGGAAGCTACTGTTTTGATTTCTATCAAAGATTAGATTTATCTTCTTTAGAGTTTCATGTAAATGGAATCTGACAGTATATATTCCTATGAGTCTGGCTTTTTTCCTTCTGAATAGTGTTTTTGAGATTCATCCATGCTGTTATACATGTCAGTATTTCATTCCTTTATACTGTCAAAACTTTTTTTCTGCATCACTTGGTATGATCATATGAATTTTCTTCTTTAGCCTGTTGATGTGGTAAATTACACTAATTGATTTCCAAATATTGAACCAGTCTTGCATATCTGGAATAAATCCCTCTGGGTAGTATTGTATAATTCTGTATACATTGTGGAATTCAATTTGCTAACATTTTGTTGAGGAGTTTTGCATCAATGGCACCAATTTGTAGTTTTTTTTTTCTCATAATATCTTTACTTGCTTTGGAATTAGGATAATGCTGGCCTCATGGAATGAGTTAAAAAATATTTCCTCTGCTTCTATTTTCTGTAAGAGGGGGGATAATTCGTTTCATTAGTTCCCTAAATGTTTGGTAGGATTCACCCATGAAAACATCTGGGCCTGGTGCCTTCTTATCTGGAAGGTTATTAGTTAATCAATTCTTTAGTAGGCAGTGGTCTATTCAATTATATATTTACCCTTCTTTGAGTTTTTATAATATATATCCTTCAAGGAATTGATCTATTTAAGCTAAGTTAACTAATATGTGGACATAGTGTTGTTCATTGTATTCCTTTATTAACCTTTTAATGTCATGGGATCAGCAGTGGTAATCCCCTTTTCATTTCCGATATTGGTAATTCATGCCTTCTCTCTTTTATCCTTGTTAAGCCAGGCTAGAATTCCATGATTTTTATTGATATTTAAAGAAATCAGCTCTTGGTTTCATTGATTTTCTCTATTGTTTTCCCACCTCCAATTTTATATACTTATGTTCTAATTTTTATTCTTTTCTTCTGTTTTTTTTAGAATTCAATTGCTTTTTTCTCTTGTTTTTTTTTAAGGTGAAAGTTTATTAGATTATTGACTTTAGTTCTTTTCCAATATATCTATTTAATGCTCTATATTTCCTTCTAACCACTGCTTTCATTGCACCTCACAGAAAAGTGCATTTTCATTTAGTTCAAAATATTTTCAAGTTTCTCTCTATACTTCTTTGACTCATGTGATATTTAGAAGTTAATAAGTTTAATTTCCAAATATAGTCCAGCTATGCTTTTGTTATTGATTTCTAGCTTAGTTCCATTGTAATCTGAGAAACATTTTGTAAGATTTTTATTCTTTTATATTTGTTAAAGTGTATTTTATGGTCCAGAATGTGGTATATCCTGGTGAATATTCATTCAAGCTTGATAAGAATAAGTGTTCTGTTTCTATTTGGAGTAGATCAAAGTTGCTCGATTGTGCTATATCTGATTTGATTGATCTATCAATAACTGAAAGGATGACATTGAAGTTTCCAACTATAATAGTGGATTGTCTATTTTTCTTGGTAGTCCTGTCAGTTTTTTTCTCATGTATTTTGATGCTCCCTTGCTAGGTTTATTTGTCAAAGATTGTTATAAATTCTTTGATAATTGGTCACTTTATATAACATCTCTTATTTTTCCTGATAACTTTCCTTGTTCTGAAGTCTGATTTGTTTGAAATTAATATAGCTGCTCCAGCTGCCTTTTGATTAGTATTAGAAGAGTGTATATTTCTCCATCCCTTTACTTTTCCCTCATTTATTTATTTAGTAATTATGTTTGGTTAGCCACTGTTATAGTACATCATTAGTTTTTGATGTAGTGTTCAATGATTCATTAGCTGCGTATAACATCCAGTGCTCATCACAACACATGCCCTCCTTAATACCCATCCCCATTTCATTTATTGAGATAAAATCCATATAGCATAAAATTAACCATTTTTTAAAAGTGAACAATTCAGTGGCGTTTAGTATATCTGCAGTGTTGTTCAACTACCACCTCTATCCAGTTCTAAAATGTTTCTATCACTTCAAAGTAAAACCTCATATCCATTAAGCAATTGCTCCTCTTTCCTCTCTGCCTTCAGCTTTCAGCACCTGGAAATTGCATTTTTGTTCTACCACTAGGTTTTATCTATTCTGGGTATTTAATAAATAAGGATAAAATAATATGTGACTTTTTGTGTCTGGCTTTTTCCACCTAGCATAATGTTTTGGAGGTTCATCCACACTGTAGCATGTATGTCATGTTTTTTATGGTTTAAGAGTATTTCATTGCATGAATTTTGTTTAGCTATTCATCCACTGATAGACATTTGGGTTGTTTCTACTTTTGGTTATTGTGATTTGTGTTGTTATAAACATTTGTGTACAAATTTGTCTATGATATGTATTTACATTCCTTTAGGCATATTCCAAGTTGTAGAATTGCAAGGTCATATGGTAATTTTGTTTTAACTTTTTGAGAAAGCACCAAATTGTTTTCCACAGTGACTGCAGTATTTTACAATTCCAGCAATATATGAGGGTTCCAATTCTTCCAAATTCTTACCAGCACTTGTTATTGTGTGTCTGTGAGTGTGTGTGTGTGTGTGTGTGTGTGTGTGTGTGTTTTATGGCCAACCTAATGGGTATGAAGAGGTATCATTGTGGTTTTGATTTACATTTCCTTAATAACTAATGCTTGTTTGCTATTTGTATATCTTCTTTGGCATAAGGTATATTCAAGTTATTTGCTTGTAATTTAGCTGGTTTTTTTTTTGTCTTTTTGTAGTTGAGTTGTGAGAAATCTTTATTATTGATAATAGACCCTATCAAATATATGATTTGCAAATATTTCATCCCATTGTTTAGACTGTCTTTTCACTTTCTTGATAATGTTTTTTGATTCACAAAAGTTTTTTGATTTAGACAAATCCAATCTATCCTTTTTTCTTTTTTGCTCCTGTTTTTGAAGTTATGTCTAAGAGTACATTGTCAAATCCAAGGTATGGAGACTTACCTCAATGTTTTTATCCCAGAGTTTTACATCTTAGGTATATATTTAGATCTTTGACTAATTTTGAGTTGATTTTTGTATATGGTGTGAGGTAGAGGTCCAACTTCATTTTTTTGCTTATAGAGGTCTAGTCCCAGCACCACTTGTTTGCCTATTCGTTTCCCCTAGGATGACTGTCTTGACATCACTGATAAAACCAACTGGTCACAAATATATAGGCTTATTCCTAGATTCTCAAGTTTATTCCATTGTTCTATATGTCTATTTTTATGCCAGCAGGACACCGTTTTGATTACTATAGCTTTGTTGTAAGTTTTGAAATTGAGATGTGTAAGTCCTCTGACTTTGCTCTTCTTTTTCAATTTTATTTGACTATTAGATTTCCTTACAATGCCATGTGAATCTTAGGATTGTTTTATTCTTTTTTTTTAAGAACACATTTATTTATTTGACAGAGAAGGAAGGAGAGCACAAGCAGAGGGAGCAGCAGAGGGACTGGCAGAAGGAGAGGGAAAAGCAGACTCCCAGATGAGCAGGGAGCCCTACGCAGGGCTCAATCCCAGGACCCTGGGATTATGACCTGAGCTGAAGGCAGACACTTAACCAACTGAGCCATCAGGCACCCAGGATTGGTATATTCTTGCAAAAAAATCCTACTGAATCTTTAGATATATTTTGGGTATTCCTCTTTTATTTTTAATGAACATCTTTTTTTTTCTTTCAAGATTTTATTTAAATTGTAATTTGTTAACATACAGTGTAGTATTAGTTTCAGGGGTAGAATTTAGTGATTCATCACTTGTGTATAACACCCAGGGCTCATTATAAGTGCCCTCATTAATGCTCATCACACATTTACTCCATCCCCCACCCACCTCCCCTCTAGCAGCCCTCAGTTAGCTCCCTAGTGTTAATAATCTCTTATGATTTGCCTCCCTCTCTGTTTTTAATATTTTATTTTATTTTTTAAGATTTTATTTATCTGAGAGAGAGAGAGAGAGAGTGAGCAGGGGGTTGGGCAAAAGGAGAGGGAGAGGCACAAACAGACTCCATGCTAAGTGCAGAGCCCTATGCAGGCCCAATCCTACAACCCCAAGATCATGACCTGAACCAAAACCAAGAGTTGGATGTTCAACTGATTGAGCCGCACAGGTGTCCCTTTATCTTATTTTATTTTTCCTTCCCTTCCCCTATGTTCATCTGTTTTATTTCTTAAATTCCACATATGAATGAAATCATATGGTATTTGTCTTTCTCTACTGACTTATTTCACTTAGCATAATACACTCTAGTTCTATCCACATTGTTGCAAATGGCAAGATTTCATTCTTTTTGATGGCTGAGTTCATTATATATATATATATATATATATATATATACCACATCTTCTTCATCCATTTATCAGTTGATGGACATTTGGACTCTTTCCATATTTTGGCTATTGTAGATAGTGTGCTATAAATATTGGTGTGTATGTGCCCCTTCGAATCACTATGTTTGTATCCAGTTGCTGCGTCATGGGGTAGCTGTATTTTTAACTTTTTGAGGAACCTCTGTTTTCCAGAGTGGCTGTACCAGTTTGCATTTCCATCAACATTGTAAGAGGGTTCCCCTTTCTCTGCATCCTAGCCAACATCTGTCATTTCCTGAGTTGTTAATTTTAGCCATTCTGACATGTGTGAGGTGGTATTTCATTGTGGTTTTGATTTGTATTTCCCTGATGTTGAGTAATGTTGAGCATTTTTTCATGTGTCTATTAGCCATTTGTATGTCTTCTTTGGAGAAATATCTGTTCACATCTTCTGCCCATTTTTTGACTGGGTTTTTTGTTTTTATGGGTGTTGAGTTTGATAAATTCTTTATAATCTCTTACTGAGATTGTTCAAGAGAATTAAGTGCTAATGCTCCAAACCATCCATTGTACATAATGAATTTCATTTCTCCATTCTATGTATCTAAGATGTTAGTAGTTATTACTATCATCAGGAAATTGAGAAAAAAATTCACTAAAAACATTTTTTATTTTTTGCATTCTGTGGTTCAGATTAGAAACCATGGCTAAGAAAGACTAATCTAGATACACTAAGAAAGGCAAATACAAGCCTCTTCAGGCTCAACATTATCCTTAGGAAAATTTATTACCTTCCAGGATAAAGCTCAATACTCTTCAACAAGAAACCAAAAAAAAAAAAATCACTTAGCAATGTAAAATTTATAATTACCAACATAAAATCAATAATTACTAAACCTATTCACAGTTACTTGATTCTATATATAGAATGTGTAAAGAATCCACACAAAAAATCTACAGCCAATAAATAAATTCAGCAAAGTTGCAGGGCATAACATCAACATATAAAAATTTGTTGCACTTCTATACACCAGTGAAGACTAATCTGAACAGAAAATTATGAATGCAATTCCATTTACAACAAATAATAATCAATAGCATCCAAAAGAATAAAATACCTAGAAATAAATTTAATCAAGGATGTGAAAGACTTATACAGTGAAAACTACAAAACATTGCTGAAAGAAAGAATAAGTGAATGGAAAGATATCTTTGTTTTGATTAGTTTCCTTTGTTGTGCAGAAGCTTTTTATCTTGATGAAGTCCCAAAAGTTCATTTTGCTTTTGTTTCCTTTGCTTTTGAGGATGTGTCTTGAAAGAAGTTGCTGTTGCCAATGTTGAAGAGGTTACTGCCTATGTTCTCCTCTAAGATTTTGATGGATTCCTGTCTCATATTGAGGTCTTTCATCCATTTTGATTTTATCTTTGTGTATGGTGTTAGAGAATAATCAAGTTTCATTCTTCTGCATGTGGCTGTCCAATTTTCCCAGCACCGTTTATTGAAGAGACTGTCTTTTTTCCATTGTATATTTTTTCCTGCTTTGTCAAAGATTATTTGACCATAGAGTTGAGGGTCCATATCTGGGCTCTCTATTCTGTTCCATTGGTCTGTATGTCTGTTTTTGTGCCAGGACCATGCTGTATTGGTGATCATTGCTTTGTAATATAGCTTGAAATCGGCAACATGATGCCCCCAGATTTGTTTTTCTTTTTCAAAATTTCCTTTGCGATTCAGGGTCTTTTCTGATTCCATACAAATTTTAGGATTGTTTGTTCCAGCACTTTGAAAAATGCCATTGGAATTTTGATCAGGATGGCATTGAAGGTACAGATTGCTCTGTACCAGACATTTTAACAATGTTTATTCTTCCAATCCATGAGCATGGAATGTTTTTCCATCTTTTCATGTCTTCTTCAATTTGTTTCATGGGTGTTCTGTAGTTCCTAGAGTATAGTTCCTTTACCTTTTTGGTTAGGTTTATTCCAAGGTATCTTATGGTTTTTGATGCTATTGTAAATGGAATCATTTATCTAATTTCTCTTTCTACAGTTGCATTGTTAGTGTATAAGAAAGCAACTGATTTCTGTGTATTGATTTTGTATCCTGCCACATTACTGAATTGCTGTATGAGTTCTAGTAATTTGGGGGTGGAGTCTTTTGGATGTTCGACATAAAGTATCATGTGATCTGCAAAGAGAGAGTTTGACTTCTTCTTTGCCAATCTGAATGCCTTTTATTCCTTTTTGTTGTCTGATTGCTGTTGCTAGGACTTCTAGTACTATGTTGAACAATAGTGGTGAGAGTGGGCATCCTTGTCATGTTCCTGATCTTAAGGGAAAGGCTTTCAGCTTTTCCCCATTGAGGATGATATTCGCTGTGCTTTTTTCATAGATGGATTTTCTGAGATTGAGGAATGTTCCCTCTATACGTATACTCTGAAGAATTTTAATCAGGAAAGGATGCTGTATTTTGTCAAATGCTTTTTCTGCATCAATTGAGAGGACCATATGGCTCTCCTCTCTCCTCTTATTAATGTGTTCTATCACATTGATTGATTTGTGAATGTTGAACCACCCTTGCATCCCAGGGATAAATCCCACTTGGTCGTGGTGGATGATCCTTTTAATGTATTGTTGGATCCTATTAGCTGGGATTTTGTTGAGAATTTTGGCATCCATATTCATCAGGGATATCGGTCTGAAATTCTCCTTTTTGATGGGGTCTTTGCCTGGTTTGGGGATTAAGGTAATGCTCATAGAATGAGTCTGGAAGCTTTCCTTCTGTTTCTATTTTTTGAAACAGCTTCAGGAGAACAGGTATTATTTCTTCTTTGAATGTTTGGTGGAATTCCCCAGGGAATCCATCAGGACTGGACTCTTTTTTTTTTTTTTTTTGGAGGTTTATGATCACTGCTTCAGTTTCGTTACTGGTTATTGGCCTATTCAGGTTGTCAATTTCTTCCTGTTTCAGTCTTGGCAGTTTATAGGTTTCTAGGAAGGCATCCATTTCTTCCAGGTTGCTTAATTTATTGGCATATAGTTATTGATGATAATTTCTAATAATTGTTTCTATTTCCTTGGTGTTAGTTGTTATCTCTCCCCTTTCATTCATAGTTTTATTAATTTGGGTCCTTTCTCTTTTCTTTTGGATAAGTCTGGCCAGTGGTTTATCAATCTTATTAATTCTTTCAAAGAACCAGATTCTGGTTTCGTTTATCTGATCTACTGTGTTTCTGGTTTCTAATTCACTGATCTCTGCTTTAATCTTAATTATTTCTCTTCTAATGCATGGCTTAGGCTTTGTTTGTTGCTTTTTCTCTAGCTCTTTAAGGTGTAAAGTTAGTTGGTGAATTCAGGAGTTTTCTATTTTTTTTTTTTTGAGTGAGGTTTGGATAGCAATCCACAGAATGGGAGAAGATATTTGCAAATGACACTGCAGACAAAATGCTGATTTCTAAGATCCATAAGGAACTTCTCAAATTGAACACCCAAAAACCAAATAATCAAGTCAAAAACTGGGCAGAGAATATGAACAGACAGTTCTCCAAAGAAGACATACAAATGTCTAACAGACACATGAAAAAATGTTCATCATCTTAGCCATCAGGGAAATTCAAATAAAAACCACATTGAGATACCACTTTCCACAATTTAGAATGTCAAAAATTGACAAGGCAAGAAACAACAAATGTTGGGGAGGTTGTGGAGAAAGGGGAACCCTCTTACACTGTTGGTGGGAATGCAGGTTGGTATAGCCACTTTGGAAAATGCTGTGGAGGTTCTTCAAAAAATTAAAAATAGAGCTACCCTATGACCCAGGAATTGCAGTACTGGGTATTTACCCCAGAGACACAGATATAGTGAAAAGAAGGGCCATAGGCACCCCAATGTTCATAGCAGCAATGTCTGCAATAGTCAAACTGTGGAAAGATCTGAGAGGCCCTTCAACAGATGAATGGATAAAGAAGATATGGTCCATATATACAATGGAATATGACTGCCATCAGAAAGGATGAATACCTAACTGGGACTGGAGGAGATTATGCTAAGTGAAATAAGTCAAGCAGAAAAAGTAAATTATCATATGGTTTCACTTATTTGTGGAACATAAGGCATAGCATGGAGAACATTAGGAGAAGGAAGGGAAAAATGAATGGGGGGAAATCGGAGTGGGAGATGTACCATGAGAGACTATGGGCCCTGAGAAACAAACTGAAGGTTTTAGAGGGGAGGGCTGGGGAGATGGGTTAGCCTGGTGATGGCTATTAAGGAGGGCACGTACTGCATAGAGCACTGGGTGTTATATGAAAACAATGAATCATGGATCATTACATCCAAAACTAATGATGATTTGTATGGTGACTAACAAAAAAAATTAAATTAAATTAAATTAAAAAAAAAGAATGGAAAGATATCTCCTGTTTACAGAGTCAAAGATTTAATATTGTCAATATGTCAAGAATGCCCAAAAGTTTGACCTGCAACTACATGGTCAATTAATCTTCAACAAAGCAGGAAAGAATATACAATGAAAAAAGTCTCTTCAACAAATGGTGTTGGGAAAATTGGACAGCCACATGAAGAAGAATGGAACTGGACCATTTTCTTAAACCACACACAAAAATAAATTTAAAATAAATGAAAGACCTAAATGTGTCTCCAGAGGCAAGGGAAACAAAACCAAAAATGAACGATTAGGACCTCATCAAGATAAAAAGCTTTTGCACAGGAAAGGAAATAGTCAAAAAAAGTAAAAGGGAACCTACAGAATGGGAGAAGATATTTGCAAATGAAATATCAGATTATTCTTTCCCCACTGAATAGTCTTACATGCCTGTCAAAAATTAATTGACCTCAGATGTATGGGTTTATTTCTCAATTCTCAATTCTATTCTATTTATATATGTCTATCCTTATGCCAGTGCCACACTATTATGATTACAGTACCTTTGGTAAGTTGTGAAATTGGGAAGTGTCATGGGCTGAATTGTGTCCTCTCCAAATTCATATATTGAAGTCCTAACTCCCACTACCCTAGAATGTGAGTGTATTTGGAGTTAGGGCCTTTAAAGAGATGATTAAGTTAAGATCTCATCTTAATTTAGGCTGTAATGCAACATGATTGGTGTCCTTATAAAAAAAAGAAATTAGGACACAAATATGCCCAGAGGAAAGAGCATGCAAAGACACAGGGAGAAGACAGCTATCTTCAAGCCAAGGAGAAAGGCCTCAGAAGAAATCAGTCCTGTTGATTGGTGTTTGACTTTTAGCCTCTAGAGCTGTGACAAAATAAATTTTTCTTATGTAAACCACACAGTCTGTAGTATTTTGTTGTTGTAGCCCAAGCAAACTAATACAAGAAGTATGAGTCCTCCAAGTTTGTTTTTTGTCAATATTGTTTTATTTTTTATTCCTTGCAATCTCATATGAATTTTAGGATAAGTTTTACCATTTCTTCAAAAAAGGTCATTGGGCTTTTTTTTTTTTAATTCAATAAGCCAAGGTATAGTACATCATTGGTTTTTTGTTCTGTTTTGTTTTGTTTTCTTTCTTGATTTTTTTATTATGTTCAGTTAGCCACTGTATACTACATAATTATTTTTTGATATAGTGTTGACTGATTCATTAGTTATGTATAACGCCCAGTGCTCATCATATCACGTGCCCTCTTTAATGCCCATCACCCAGTCACCCCATCCCTCCACCCACCTCTCTTTTGGCAGCCCTCAGTTTGTTTCCTGGAGTCAAGAGTCTCATATGGTTTGTCTCTCTCTGATTCATTGGGCTTTTGATAGAGATTACACTGAATCTGTAAATCACTTTGGGGTGTATTGACATCTTAACAATATTAAATCTTATAGTCCATGAATGGAGAATACTTTACATTTATTTAAGCATTCCTTAATTTCTTTCAGTAATGTTTATCATTTTTAGTGTACTTGTCTTTTATTTCCTTGGTTACATCTATTCCTTGGTTAAATTTATTTTATTTTTTGGATACTTTTGTTAATAAAATTATTTTCATAATTTCCTTTTCAAAATTTTCTTGCTAGTATACAGAAACACAGCTGATTTTTTGTGTGTTAATTTTGTAACATGCAACATCATCAAATTCATTGATTAGCTCTAGTGGTGGATTCTTGTTTTGTTTTGTTTTTACATATAGGATCATGTCATTTGTGAATATAGATAGTTTTACTCCTTGCCATCCAGTTTTTGGTGCTTTTTATTTATTTTTCTTGCCTAATTGCTCTGGTTAGTACTTCCAGCACAATGTTGAATGGCAGTAATCAAAGTGGACATCCTTGTCCTATTCTTGATCTTAGGGAGAAAGCTTTCAATCTTTCACCATTGAATATAATGTTAGCTGTGGGTTTTTCATAGATGCCCTTTATCATGTTGAGAAAATTCTCTTCTTGTTCTAGTTTTCTGAAGGTTTTTTTTTTTTATCATGGGAGGATAGATTTTTGTCAAATTTTTGTGTGTGTGTGTGTGTCATTGACATAATCATGTTCCCCTTACCCCCCTTTCTATTAATGTGGTGTATTATTGCACTGGTTGATTTTCTTATGTTGAAACAAATAAATTATTAATAACCATCTAACCAGCTCATTTCAAGACATGAAATGAGATAATGTACATAAAACACATAATTTAGGGCTGAAGCAATGTTATGTGCTATTATTCCCCCTTTCAAGCCCCTCCCATTTTAAAAGTCCTTATCTTGGAGTAGCTAACTCTTAGTCTAAGTAAAAGCTCTACCTATCATAGAGATTTGGAAGCTGTGAATATTAATTTAAAATTTTGTTTCTGTGTTGAGAAATGTAATTACTTGAGGTAGAATTAGCAGTGGAAGCTTCACAGTGTACTTTGGCATTAGGGAAGGAAAATTAACAAAGCCCAATACTAATCTGTACCACTAACGAATATCAAAAATGTATGAAAACACAATATATGCATTTTCCTCAGAATTTCAATCCTTGTCATTGCTTAAAAGCAAGCATTCTTGCAGTTACTTTAGTTTTTCCACATCTATAAAAATCAGAGTGGTGGTGGGCTTGACTTTTTCTACCTACCTCTTCTGTTCCCACCTTTCTGCCCCTATGATGCTCAAGAATAAAAAATGCATCTCTCTCTCTAAAATAAATAAATAAAAATAAATAAATAAATCTTTAGAAGGGGGGGCACCTGGGTGGCCCAGTCAGTTAAGTGTCTGACTCTTGATTTCAGCTCAGGTCATGATCTCAGGGTTGTGAGATAGAACCCTGAAACTGGGCTCTGTGCTCAGTGGGGAGTCTGCTTGAGATTTTCTCTCTCCCTCTGCCCCCACTCCTACTCATACTCTTTTTAAAATAAATAAATAAATCTTAAAAAAAAAAACCCACAGGGGCACCTGGGTGGCTCAGTCATTAAGCGTCTGCCTTTGGCTCAGGTCATGATCCCAGGGTCCTGGGATCGAGCCCCGCATAGGGCTCCCTGCTCAGTGGGAAGCCTTCTCCCTCTCCCTCTACCCTGCTGCTTGTGCTCCCTCTCTCGCTGTCTCTCTCTGCCAAATAAATAAATAAAATCTTAAAAAAATAAAAATAAAAAAACCCCACAGATATGCACATGCGTGCGTGTGTGTGTGCACATGCACACACCCCCACTCACACCTGTATATTGTCTAAAAGTATATGTTAACAGTCACAAAAAGCCTCCACTTCCTTATAAAGGAACATCCATCAGCAAGCTGGTGTCTATCTCCTATGGAACCCTTGGGAGTGACTGCCAAAGTTTCTTCACCTAAGAAAACACTTTTTAACACAGATTCGTTCACATAGGAGTATTAGGATGGAAGCATTGCAGCATTCTTGTCTGTCCTTGGTAACCAGGACAGAGTTCTGAGAAGCATTCCTCTGGGAAGTGCTAGCAGGGCAGCCCTGAGCATAGCAGGCTCCTTAGAGGACATGAAGTTGTGCCTGCAAAGGGGTGAGAGGATACAGAGGTAAATGTCCTCAGTTTCTTGTGTCCCACTTGCCCCCACCCATGGACTCAGGTGCATCTGAGCTGTATGGTTAGGCCTGACTCCTTACCCCCCGTGCTTCCTCTGCCCCCAACACCTCCACTCTTCTACACTTTTAGAAACACCTTTTATGACCAGGTTCTTGGTGATTAAGTTCTGTTTACATGTCCTCTGTTGAATGATTTGTTTAGCTTTTATGTCACATCCAAGAAAATTGTCTTATTTTTAAGATCCTTTTACCTACCCAGTTATTAAAGTCACCTTGACCTTGACCCTTGGTCAAACAGGAGCCAGTTGCTCTGTCACTGCCAGCCTCCATGCTGACCTGGATAGTGGTGGTTGGCTCTGTGCTGACCTCACCTACCTGGCCTCCCACCTTTGGGACTGACTTTTGGCCACTCCATCTACCTCCTTTCCTGACATGTGTCTTCCTCTTTTTCTCAGCATCTGTGCTCTGATTACTGTTGGCAGTGTCCTTCTCCTTTTAATTCTTCCCATCTCTGTGGGGTAATAATTACTTGACCCAGGAAAATTCTTTTAACAGTTATTTGTCATCTGGGCCTCCTTCTCTCACAACTGCAGTTTCTGATTTTGTTGAGTAAGCAGAGCATGGGATAATAATTCTGTAATAGCTGACAAAATAGGCAGAGTCTTATCAGGGTCCCCCAGAGCTCTTAGGATCTCTGTCCCATTTCCAATCCACCCATCAGAGGCACCCTCCCCCTCACTGTCCTCTGTCCAGTCCCACCCCAAGTTCTGCAGAAGAGACACATCTTTTCCCCATCTCTTCCGTGTCCTCTTAGTCTCTAACCTGTCCCATAGTGCATACCTGCTTGTCTCTTGACCTAAGAAATTACTGCTTTCATTCTGTCTCTCTAATTACCGCCTCAATCCCTCCTTGCCAATCACATTTCCTGAAAGTTCTGCCTATTTTCATGGTTCCATTTCTTCATGCCTCCCTTTGGCCCAACCCACTGAATTTGGCTTCTGTTTTCAGTCTTCTGGAAAGTCATGTGCTAGAGTCACCAAGTGCAATGGAGACTTGCAGATGCACTCTGCAGGACTGGACATTATTGACCACCTCCTTTTGGATTCTTTCTGGCTCTTCTCTCACCTCTTTGGCTGACTCCTCCCAGTGTCCCCTCAGTGGCTGTGGCAGTCCTCTGCTTCTCTGATGCCTGGCTTGCCTTTCCCTCCAGGCACAAGGAAGGCTGGTCCTCACCTGGCATTCCCCTATGCAAATCTAGGGAGTGAGTCCTAAGTGGAAGTGACATGCACCACTTGGGGCTGGGCTATTTTACTGCTGCTGTGTGACCCTCCAGGATTTCCTCTTCCCTCTGGCCTGCTGGCTGTCCAATGAGCTTCCTTTGTGACTGCAATGAGAAAGACTTTCTGCAAACACACAATACAATAGTTTTGTAATGTTAGCAACAAAGTATGCTTTTATTATTTTGAGCCCGAGAGATTTGGGGCTGGTTTATTCCTTTTAGCACAACCCAGCTTATGTGGATTGATATGCAGCTCTTCCTTGTGAATTCATAAATAAATGTATGCATCCACTCAGTGAATATGATTGTGTTCCTACATCATATCAGGGTATTTACCTTCAAGTAGGAGAACATTTTGTAAGCAATTGAATAATATATATAAAGAGGATAGTTAGGTACTATGCTATGGTGGACATAAGTGGGTAATGTGACTGAGCAAAAAATGTAGGAAAGACTGCTCTAGGATGTGGGGTCAGGGAAGGTCTCCATGTGTTGAGTCCTGAGAGATGTAAAGAGCTGTAATGTGGGCAGAGGGACCTTCAGGAGCAATGGCTTTGAGGTGATGGGAAGACTGACAGAAAGGCATTTCGTGGAAAGGGGCAGTGCATACAGGATGAGGCTGAAAGAGGTCAGAGATAGAAGAGGGGAAACAGATAAAATGGTGTCATAGCAGACAAGAGAAGAGAGAATTGAAGGAGGAGACCATGTTGGTCATTGTGAGAGGTCAATACAGACATAAAAGGGCAAATGCACTGGAGCTCATGCTCATCTAAAGAGGGTGGAAGAGCCAGTGGGAGAGAGGAAGGAGAGACAGAGTGTGGATAGTTCTTTTGAAAAGTTTTGTTAAAGAAAAAAAAAAGAAGATAAATGCAGAAGTATCTGGTAGGAGTGGTTTGCTTTTCATGGGAGACCCCAGAACACATTTGTTCACTGATGGGGATGATTGAGAGGAGAGGGAGAGGCTGGGAAACCAGAGAGGGACACCCAAATGCCTCGCCCTGAGATGGGAGAAGAACTGGGCTCTGCAGCCACATGTGGGTGAGGGCAGCCATGAGGTAATATGGAGAGGAGGGGCTTCCTCAGTGAGACTGAAGGATAAGGCACTAGCCCTCCAATGGGTGATAGGCACCTACTCCTCTGGCACCCATTTGGGGTCTCACCTGCTTCTCAATCTCTGTCTTCTTCTTCACCATCACAATCAAACTCTTCACTTCTATTCTCCATCATAATTCTTTCCCAGGCCTTTCTACAGAAGCAGGTGTTTAATTCTTTTCCTTTTTTAAATTTAATTTTATTATGTTATGTTAGTCACCATACATTACATCATTAGTTTTTGATGTAGTGTAGTGTTCCATGATTCATTGTTTGCATATAACACCCAGTGCTCCATTCAATACATGCCCTCCTTAATACTCATCACCAGGCTAAACCATCCCCCCACCCCACTGCCCCCCAGAAGCCTCAGTTTGTTTCTCAGTGTCCATAGTCTCTCATGATTCATCTCCCCCTCTGAACCACTCCCCCTTCAATTTTCCCTTCCTACTATCTTTATTTTTTGTTAACATATAATGTATTATTTGTGTCAGAGGTACAGGTGTGTGATTCATTAGTCTTACACAATTCACAACACTCACCATAGCACATACCCTCCCCAATGTCTATCACCCAGCCACCCCATACCTCCCACCCCCCACCACTCCAGCAATGCTCATGTTTCCTGACATTAAGAATTCCTCATATCAGTGAGATCATATGATAGTTGTCTTTCTCTGATTGACTTATTTCGCTTAGCATAATACCCTCTAGTTCAATTCACATCATTGCAAATGTCAAGATTTCATTATTTTTTGATTGGCTGCATAACATTCCATTGCATATATATATGATATATATGATATATGATATATATATATATCATATATATATATCACATCACATCTTCTTTACCATTCATCTGCTGATGGACATCTTGGCTCTTTCCATAGTTTGGCTATTGTGGACATTGCTGCTATAAATATTGGGGTGCATGTACCCTTCGGGTTACTACATTGTATCTTCGGGGTAAATACTCAGTAGTGCAAATGCTGGATTGTATGGTAGCTCTATTTTCATCTTTTCGAGGAACCTCCGTGCTGTTTTCCAGAGTGGTTGCACCAGCTTGCATTCCCACCAACAGTGTAGGAGGGTTCCCCTTTCTCTGCATCCCCACCAACATCTGTCGTTTCCTGACTTGTTCATTTTAAGCCATTCTGATTGGTGTAAGGTGATACCTCATTGAGGTTTTGATTTGGATTTCCCTGATGTCGAGCGATATTGAACACTTTTTCATGTGTCTGTTGGCCATTTGGATGTCTTCTTTGAAAAAATGTCTGTTCATGTCTCCTACCCACTTCTTGATTGGATCATTTGTTCTTTGGGTGTTGAGTTTAAGAAGTTCTTTAGATTTTGGATACTAGCCCTTTATCTGATATGTCATTTGCAAATATCTTCTCCCATTCTGTTGGTTGTCTTTTGGTTTTGTTGATTATTTCCTTTGCTGCGCAAAAGCTTTTTATCTTGATGAAGTCCCAAAAGTTGATTTTTGCCCTTGCTTCCCTTGTCTTTGGCGATGTTTCTAGGAAGAAGTTGCTGTGGCTGATGTCGAAGAGGTTGCTGCCTGTGTTCTCCTTTAGGATTTTGATAGATTCCTGTCTCACATTTAGGTCTTTCAACCATTTTGAATCTATTTTTGTGTGGTGTAAGGAAATGGTCCAGTTACATTCTTCTCCATGTGGCTGTCCAATTTTCCCAACACCATTTGTTGAAGAGACTGTCTTTTTTCCATTGGACATTCTTTCCTGCTTTGTCAAAGATTAGTTGACCATAGAGGTAAGGGTCCATTTCCGGGTTTCTGTTCTGTTCCATTGATCTATGTGTCTGTTTTTGTGCCAGTACCATACTGTCTTGATGATGACAGCTTTGTAATAGAGCTGGAAGTCCGGAATTGTGATGCCACTAGCTTTGCTTTTCTTTTTCAACATTCCTCTGGCTATTCGGGCTCTTTTCTGGTTCCATAGAAATTTTCAGATGATTTGTTCCATTTCTTTGAAAAAAGTGGATGGTATTTTGAAAGAGATTGCATTAAATGCGTAGATTGCTCAAGGTAGCATTGACATCTTCACAATATTTTATCTTCCAGTCCATGAGAATGGAATGTTTCTCCATTTCTTTGTGTCTTCCTCAGTTTCTTTCATGAGTACCCTAAGTTTTTTGAGTAAAGATTCTTTGCCTCTTTGGTTAGATTTATCCCTAGGTATCTTATGGTTTTGGGTGCAGTGGTAAATGCGATCAACTCCTTCATTTCTCTTTCTTCTGTCTTGTTGTTGGTGTATAGAAATGCAGCTGATTTCTGTGCATTGATTTTACATCCTGCCACTTTAATGAATTTCTGTATGAGTTATAGCAGTTTTGGTGTGGAATCTTTTGGGCTTTCCACATAAAGTATCATATCATCTGCAAAGAGTGAGAGTTTGACTTCTTCTTTGCTGATTCGGATGCCTTTGATTTCTTTTTGTTGTCTGATTGCTGTGGCTAGGACTTCTAAAACTATGTTGAATAGCAGTGGTGAGAGTGGACATCCCTGTCATGTTCTTGACCTTAGGGGGAAAGCTCTCAGGTTTTCCCCATTGAGAATGATATTCACTGTGGGTTTTTCATAGATGGTTTTTATGATATTGAGGTATGTATCCTCCATCTCTATACTCTGAAGAGTTTTGATCAAGAAAGGATGCTGTACTTTGTCAAATGCTTCTTCTGCATCTATTGAGAGGATCATATCATTCTTGCTCTTTCTTTTATTAATGTATTGTATCACATTGATTGATTTGTGAATGTTAAACCAACCTTGCAGCCCAGGAATAAATCCCACTTGGTTGTGGTGACTAATCCTTTTAATGTACTGTTGGATCCTATTGGCTAGTATTTTGGTGAGAATTTTTGCATCCATGTTCATCAAGGATATTGGTCTGTAATTCTCCTTTCTTTTAAATTTTTTATTGTTATGTTAATCACCATACATTACATCATTAGTTTTTGATGTAATGTTCCATGATTCATTGTGCATATACCCAGTGCTCCATGCCGAATGTGCCCTCTTTAATACCCATCACCAGGCTAACCCATCCTCCCACCCCCTCCCCTCTAGAACCCTCAGTTTGTTTTTCAGAGTACATCGTCTCTTATAGTTCGTCTCCCCCTCCGATTTCCCCCCTTCATTCTTCCCCTCCTGCTATCTTCTTCTTCTTTTTTTCTTAATATATATTGCATTATTTGTTTCAGAGCTACAGATCTGTGATTCAACAGTCTTGAACAATTCACAGCACTCACCATAGCACATACCCTCCCCAGTGACTATCAGCCAGCCACCCCATCCCTCCCACCCCACCCCCACTCCAGCAACTCTCACTTTGTTTCCTGAGATTAAGAATTCCTCATATCAGTGAGGTCATATGATACATGTCTTTCTCTCTTTGACTTATTTCGCTCAGCATAACACCTTCCACCTCTATGCACGTCGTTGCAAAGGACAAGATCTCATTCCATTTGATGGCTGCATAATATTCCATTGTATATATATACCACTTCTTCTTCATCCATTCATCTGTCGATGGACAATTTGGCTCTTTCCACAGTTTGGCTATTGTGGACACTGCTGCTATAAACATCGGGCTGCACGTACCCCTTCGGATCCTTACATTTGTATCTTAGGGGTAAATATCCAGTAGTGTAAATGCTGGATCATATGGTAGCTCTATTTTCAACTTTTTGAGGAACCTCCATACTGTTTTCCAGAGTGGTTGCACCAGCTTGCACTCCCACCAACAGTGTAGGAGGGTTCCCCTTTCTCTGCATCCCCGCCAACATCTGTCGTTTCCTGACTTGTTCATATTAGCTATTATGACTGGTGTGAGGTGGTATGTCATTGAGGTTTTGATCTGGATTTCCCTAATGCCAAGTGATTTTGAGCACTTTTTCATGTGTCTGTTGGCCATTTGGATGTCTTCTTTGGAAAATGTCTGTTCATGTCTTCTGCCAAATTTCTTGATTGGATTATTTGTTTTTGGGTGTTGAGTTTGATAAGTTCTATATAGATTTTGGATTCTAGCCCTTTATCTGATATGTCATTTGCAAATATCTTCTTCCATTGTGTCGGTTGTCTTTTGGTTTTGTTGACTGTTTCTTTTCCTGTGCAAAAGTGTTTATCTTGATGAAGTCCCAATAGTTCATTTTTTCCCTGGCTTCCCTTGCCTTTGGCGATGTTTCTAGGAAGAAGTTGCTGTGGCTGAGGTCAAAGAGGTTGCTGTCTGTGTTCTCCTTTAGGATGTTGATGGACTCCTGTCTCACATTTAGGTCATTCAACCATTTGGAGTCTATTTTTGTGTGTGGTGTAAGGAAATGGTCCAGTTTCATTCTTCTGCATGTGGCTGTCCAATTTTCCCAACACCATTTGTTGAAGAGACTGTCTTTTTGCCATTGGACATTCTTTCCTGCTTTGTCAAAAATAAGTTGACCATAGAGTTGAGGGTCCATTTCTGGGCTCTCTCTTCTGTTCGATTGATCTATGTGTCTGTTTTTGTGCCAGTACCAAACTGTCTTGATGATGACAGCTTTGTAATAGAGCTGGAAGTCCAGAATTGTGATGCCGCCAGCTTTGCTTTTCTTTTTCAACATTCCTCTGGCCATTTGGGGTCTTTTCTGGTTCCATACAAATTTTAGGATTATTTGTTCCATTTCTTTGAAAAAAAAATGGATGGTATTTTGATAGAGATTGCATTGAATGTGTAGATTGCTCTAGGTCATTGACATCTCACAATATTTGTTCTTCCAATCCATAAGCATGGAACGTTTTTCCATTTCTTTGTGTCTTCATCAATTTCTTTCATGAGTATTTTATAGTTTTCTGAGTACAGATTCTTTGCCTCTTTGCTTAGATTTGTTCCTAGGTATCTTATGGTTTGGGGTGCAATTGTA
The DNA here is from genome assembly GCF_003265705.2 of Callorhinus ursinus. Taxonomy (NCBI): domain Eukaryota; kingdom Metazoa; phylum Chordata; class Mammalia; order Carnivora; family Otariidae; genus Callorhinus; species Callorhinus ursinus. The sequence continues at coordinate 438,667 of NW_027397176.1, read as the reverse complement.
AATGGGATCGAGTCCTTAATTTCTCTCTGTTCTGTCTTGTTGTTGGTGTATAAGAATGCCACTGATTTCTGTGCATTGATTTTATATCGTGCCACTTTACTGATTTCCTCTATGCGTTCTAGCAGTTTTGGGGTGGAGTCTTTTGGGTTTTCCACATAAAGTATCATATCATCTGCAAAGAGTGAGAGTTTGACTTCTTCTTTGCCAATTTGGATTCCTTTGATTTCTTTTTGTTGTCTGATTGCTGTGGCTAGGACTTCTAATACTATGTTGAATAATAGTGGTGATAGTGGGCATCCCTGCCGCGTTCCTGACGTTAGGGGGAAGCTCTCAGGTTTTCCCCATTGAGAATGATATTCACTGTGGGTGTTTTCATAGATGGCTTTTATGATATTGAGGTATGTACCCTGTACCCTTATATTCTGAAGAGTTTTGATCAAGAAAGGATGCTGTACTTGTCAAATGCTTTTTCTGCATCTTTGAGAGGATCATATGATTCTTGTTTTTTCTTTTGTTAATGTATTGTATCATCGTGATTGATTTGCAGATGTTGAACCAACGTTGCAGCCCAGGATAAATCCCACTTGGTCATGGTGAATAATTCTTTTAATGGACTGTTGGATCCTATTGGCTAGTGTTTTGGTGAGAATTTTTGCATCCATGTTCATCAAGGATTTTGGTCTGTAATTCTTTTTGATGGGGTTTTTGTCTGGTTTTGGGATCAAGGTATTTGTGGCCTCATAAAATGAGTTTGGAAGTTTTCCTTCCATTTCTATTTTTTGGAACAGTTTCAGGAGAATAGGTATTAATTCTTCTTTAAATATTCGGTAGAATTCCCCTGGGAAGCCATCTGGCCTTGGGCTGTTTGTTGGGAGATTTTTGATGACTGTTTCAATTTCCTTAGTGGTTATAGGTTTGTTCAGGTTTTCTATTTCTTCCTGGTTCAATTTTGGTAGTTGATACACCTCTAGGAATGCATCCATTTCTTCTACATTATCTAATTTGCTGGTATATAGTTTCTCATAATATTTCTTTAGTGTTGGTTTTGATCTCTCCTCTTTCATTCACAATTTTGTTGATTTGGGTCATTTCTTTTCTTTTTTTTTTTTTGATGAGTCTGGCCAGGGGTTTATCAATCTTGTTAATTCTTTCACAGAACCAGCTCCTACTTTTCTTGTTCTGTTTTACTGTTTTTTTGGTTTCTATTTCATTGATTTCTGCTCTGATCATTATTATTTCTCTTCTCCTGCTGGGTTTAGGCTTTATTTGCTGTTTTTTTCTAGCTCCTTTAGGTGTAGGGTTAGGTTGTGTGTTTGAGACCTTTCTTGTTTCTCGGGGAAAACTTGTATTGCTATATACTTTCCTCTTAGGACTGCCTTGGTTGCATCCCAAATATTTTGAACAGTTGTGTCTTCATTTTCATTTGTTTCCAAGAATTTTTTAATTCTTCTTTAATTTCCTGGTTGACCCATTCATTCTTTAGTAGGATTCTCTTTAGCCTCCATGTATTTGAGTTTTTTTCTGACTATCCTGTTGTGATTGATTTCTAGTTTCAAAGCATTTTGGTCTGAAAATATGCAAGAAATGATCCCAATCTTTTGGTACTGGTTGCGAGCTGATTTGTGACCTAGGATGTGATCTATTCTGGAGAATGTTCCACGGGAACTAGAGAAGAATGTGTATTCCATTGCCTTGGGATGGAATATTCTGAATATATCTGTGAAGTCCAATAGGTCCAGTATGTCATTTAACGTCTTTATTTCCTTGTTGATCTTTTGCTTGATGATCTGTCCATTTCACTTAGGGGGGTGTTAAAGTTCCCCACTATTATTGTATTGTTTTCAATGTGTTTCTTTGCTTTTGTTATTAATTGCCTTATATAATTGGCTGCTCCCATGTTAGGGGCATAGATATTTACAATTGGTAGATCTTCTTGTTGGGTAGACACTTTAATAGTATACAGTGTCCTTCCTTGTCTCTTATTACAGTCTTTGTTTTAAAATCTAATTCGTCTGATATAAGGATTGCCACCCCAGCTTTCTTTTGGTGTCCATTAGCCTGGTAAATGGTTTTCCATCCCCTCACTTTCAATGTGGGGGTGTCTTTGGTTCTAAAATGAGTCTCTTACAGACAGCATATGGATGGGTCTTGTTTTTTAATCCAATCTGAGAGCCTGTGTCTTTTGATTGGGGCATTTAGCCCATTTACATTCAGGGTAACTACTGAAATATATGAATTTAGTGCCATTGTATTGCCTGTAAGGTTACTGTTACTGTATATTGTCTGTGTTCCTTTCTGGTCTATGCTGCTTTTAGGCTCTCTCTTTGCTTAGAGGACCCCTTTCAATATTTCTTGGAGGAATGGTTTTGTGTTTGCTAATTCCTTTAGTTTTTGTTTGTCCTGGAAGCTTTTTATCTCCTCTTCTATTTTCAATGACAGCCTAGATGGATATAGTATTCCTGGCTGCATATTTTTCTCGTTTAGTGCTCTGAAGATATCATGCCAGTCCTTTCTGGCCTGCCAGGTCTCTGTGGATAGGTCTGTTGCCAATCTAATGTTTCTACCATTGTAGGTTACATATCTCTTTTCCCGAGCTGCTTTCAGGATTTTCTCTTTGTCTCTGAGACTCGTAAGTTTTACTATTAGATGTCCGGGAGTTGACCTATTTTTATTGATTTTGAGAGCAGTTCTCTGTACCTCCTGGATTTTGATGCCTGTTTCCTTCCCCACATTAGGGAAGTTCTCTGCTATAATATGCTCCAATATACCTTCTGCCCCTCTCTCTCTTTCTTCTTCTTCTGGGATCCCAATTATTCTAATGTTGTTTCATCTTATCGTATCAGTTATCTCTCGAATTCTGCCCTCGTGATCCAGTGGTTCTTTATCTTTCTTTTTCTCGGCTTCTTTTTTCCCCCCATCATTTGGTCTTCTATATCACTGATTCTCTCTTCTGCCTCATGTATCCTAGTAGTTAGGGCCCCCATTTTTTATTGTACCTCATTAATAGCCTTTTTGATTTCGACTTGGTTAGAGTTTAGTTCTTTTATTTCTCCCGAAACATTTCTCTAAGTTCTATGTTTTTTTCAAGCCCAGCTAGTATCTTTGAAATCATGATTCTGAATTCTGGGTCTGACATCGTACTAATGTCTGTATTGAGTAGGTCCCTGGCAGACGGTACTACGTCTTGTTCTTTTTGTTGAGGTGATTATTTTCGTCTTGTCATTTTGTCCAGAGGTGAATAGATGAATGAGAGAACAAAATGATAATACGGTAACAATGTCCCCAGAAAATATACACTAAAGAAATCATGTAAGACCTGATACCAGGGGAAAAGAAAGGGAAAGAAAGAAAAAAGAAAGAGAAAAAACAAAGAAAAAGGAAAAGATAAAAACAAAAACAGAACAAAACAAAAAAAACCAGAATATGATCAAATATGATTAGGCTGGTGCATAGATCAGTGGCACACAGTAGATTTTGGGTGTATTTTGTTCTGTTAGAAGATAGTGCCTCCTAAAATTTTAAAGAAAGAAAGACTTAAATATGTACAAAATAAGGGTTGATATGATGAATGGATGCAATATGATCTTAAAGATGAAATTTATAAAAGTATAAAAAATTATAAAAAATTATATAAAATTATAAAAAATTTTTAAAAAGAATTGATAAGAAGGTGTTTGAAAAAAGAAAGAAGAGGATAAAAAGAAAGAAAAAAAAAAGGGGAGAGAATGTGATCAGGCAGGAGACTAGAACAAAGCCTTACACTAGAGATTTAGGGTATATTTTGATATATTAGATGAAACTGTATTTCAAATTTTTAAAGAGAGAACAACATATATATATACCAAAAATAAGGGTAACTACTATGAAGGGATAGAATATGACTCTAAAAAGGAAAAATAAAAATGTTTTTTTTTTTTTTAAAAAGGGATTGATATGTCGGGTGAAAAAGGGAAAAAGAAAAATTCAAAAAAAAAAGACAGTTAAAAAAATTAACTTTGAAAGACTAATGAATCATGGTAAAAAAGCCATGAATTCTATGTGCAGTATTCCCCCAGCACTGGAGTTCTCCCGTTCTCATTGATTGGTAAACTTGGTCTTGGCTGGCTGTTTGTGCTGATCTTCTGGGGGAGGGGTCTTTTGCCGTGGTTCCCAAATGTCTTTGCCAGAGGCAGAATTGCCCTGCCCTTGCTGGGCCGGGCTAAGCAATCTGCTCTGGTTTGCTCTTGGGAGCTTTTGTTCCCTGCAAGCTTTCCATACAGTTTTGGAGGACGAGAGTGAAAATGTTGGCCTCTTAATCTCCAACCAGGAGGAGCCGAGAACTCGCGGCCCCGCCTCTCAGTGCGTCCCCAGAGAAAGGCAGTCAGTCACTCCTGTCTCCCTGGTGTCCAGCAGCACTCTGTGCTCACCCGCCTGTGACCAAGCGTTTCTATCTCTGGCACCCGATCCCGTGTGGAGTCTCCAAACTCAGCAGATCCCAGCGGTGCACTCCCACACTGCTCCTCCAGGGGGAGGAAGGGGAGTCTCCCCGGATCTGCTGCTTGTTGGGTCCCTGATGGAGGAGCAGTGGCCCGACTGTTACCAATCACGGTTTATGGCAACCCCGAGCTGAGAGCCCGCACCTTAGCTCCGTCTCTGCAGCTGGCTTCCCTGCTCTGACACCCTAGAGCTCTGCCCACTCAGGCACCCCCGGTCTTTCGCCTCTATCACTTGCCAGAAGAGGCAGATGGAGATCCCCTCCCCCGCCATCTATCCTCCCGAATATCGCCTCGTATTCACTTCTCCACATGTCCTACCTTCCAGAAACTGGTCGCTTTTCTGTTCAAAGAGTTGTTGCTATTGTTTTCTTCTATCTCCTGTTGAGTTCGTAGGTGTTCAGTATGGTTTGATCCCTATCCAGCTGAATTCCTGAGACCAGAGGAAATCCAGGTCTTCTACTCCTCTGCCATCTTGCTCCCTTCTCCTCTAAATAGTTTGAAATTTCAGTTTTGATTTCTCTTTAGCCTGAGTAAATAAAATATATTTATTTTATTTTTTTAAAAGTTTATTGATTTATTTTAGAGAGAGTGAAAGAGAGAGAGAGAGGGAGCGTGTGAGTGGGGGAGGGGGAGGACAAACGGAGAGGGAGACAAGCAGAATTCCCATTGAGTGGTGAACCTAACATAGAGCTCCATCCCAGGATCCTGAAATTATGACCTGGGCCAAAATCAAGAGTCAGATGCTCAACTGACTGAGCCACGCAGGTGCCCCTGAGAAATATATATAATATATTGTAAATAATATATTTAAATTTTTAGATTTAATAAAGTTTTTGGAGGCCTAGGCTTTTGAGGTCCATATTTTACTGCATCATGGCTAATGATTGTGGTTCATATGATTTCTGCTTTAGGGAATTATTTGACATTATTTTTTGGCTTTATACATGACCAAATTTTGTGATTATATGTTTTTTTTTGAAAATGATGTATATTCACTACTTATATGGAACAAAATTCAGTATATATATTAAGAGATTGTCTATCTACCTATCTATCATCTATCATCTACCTATTATCTATATATCTATCTGACTTAGAAGCCAATACTTATTGACTCAATGATGGCCTGGCCATGGGATAAGGAAGGAGAGGGACAATTATAGATGTTCTTAGGTTTTGGCTTGTGTCATTGAATTGATGGAAGCCCCACTGGGATGTGGACGCTGGAGAAGAACCTAACTGGTATGGGAAACAAGATGAGCTCAGCTGGACATGCCAAGTTTTGTACTTTTGTAATACCACAGAGGAAAGTTCAAGGTTGGGTAGGATGGCAGTCAGCTGGTCTGGAGGTCACAGATGAAGTTAGTACTGGGCACATAAATGGATGAGTTTCTGTCATATAGATGGTGTCTGTGGCTGGTGTTGGCCAGAGTAAGTCATCTAGAAGGAGAAATGGGGGACAGAATGGCATCTTGAATAGCTCAGTCCTTTGTAGTCAAGGCCCAGAGAGTGAGTATGGAGGAGGCTGAGAAGCAGCTTGGGAAATGGGAGATATAGGAAGATAGATTTCAAGAAATGACACAGAAGCCAGGAAAAAGATGTTTCAAGAACAGTCAAACACTAAGTCAGCTGCATTTTTTTTTTGGAGTCATTTTGATTGAATTCCTAGAGACTAATATTGTTGAATTGCTGATTCTTTTCTGTAGCTGAGATTTTTCTTACTATAATTCAAACCAGTTCCTCTATAAAATAAAGAGGATTTTTGAGAGAGCCCCCTGGGTGTACTTTTTATTAAATTTTCTAGCCTGCTGAAGTGAGTACTAGAAATTTAAAGTTATGCTAATAAAAGTTTGTGTGGTTGTGGGGGGTAAAGGAAGGGGAAAGGGAGGCAATGTCTCTGCAAGACTCTCAGAATCATGCTACCAATCAGTAATTTTAGTGCTCACCATGTACCTTTAAACATGATTTTTTCCTGTACCTGTTAATCACTGTTAATGATGGCATGTGTCTGGGATCTGAGCAGGAAGCTCTGCATGAGGACGGATGGTCGCTCGCTAGTGTTAAGCAAGATGAAATGATGGTAGACACTCCATTAAGGTCTCATTTAGCATTTTTAATCAGCTTCACCTTGGGTGGCAAATGCAGTTTGCATAATTCTGAAAACAGGGTTGTGGTGGAAAGGAGGGCAGTAGAAGGCAAAATGTACAAGCAAATGATTTCCTTTTAGAAAATGCAAAAACAGCTGGTAGAAGGAACTGCAAAACATAAAATTATAGTGTTTATGCCAGAACTTAAAAGGACTTGAGAGAGCTATCATTTGTCTCACTCCTCTCATTACACATGGGGATCTCCAAAGAAACAGGGAGGTGATGTGCTGAGACAAGATCATCCAGTGTCTTTGAGGAAAACCCACCTGAGATTCAGCACAGCACGCTCCCCCCAGCTCTGCAGCCTGTGTGGCTCACCATCTGACCTCTTCTGTGCTCTGAGAGTACTTTTCTTCTATGTTGACCCTGTTAAGTTCTCTGTGCTCACCTGTTGCTCTGAGATGACCTTGATCACAGATCTCACCCTCTTCTGCCCCTTGGAGTAGGCATGCCCAGGTCTGACTCAGTGCCCCTCATAAGCACTGTTCCAGTACCTATAGTTCTGCCTGCACAAACAGGACTGCCTCCCTGCTTTGACCCCAGAACCCCTGCATGTTCCTGGGTGAGTACCCAGGGCCCCACCATCTGACTTGTACTTGCAACTTCCAAGAGAAGCTGGCCCTGTATCAACTTTGAAGCATAAAGCACATGGCTGCTTCTTTAGCTATACTTTCTAAATCTTCCACAAAATGTCTTCTCTGGCTACGCTACCCTGGAACTACCCAGGGTCAGTGATCTGGGAAGTGTAGTTCAAGGTTAAATAGGCATGATGCAAGTTGCCAGAGGAATCCTAGGAAGAGAATGCAGTATCTTAGGAAAGAGGATGAGTTTTGGGATTGTTGTACTTCAGATGCCTCTAGGTCTTGCTAAGAAGAAAACCAGTAGGCAGATGATAGTTCTGGAGCTCAGGAATACATTTTAGAGATGTTAGCATAAAAGTTGAGGTCATCAAAGGATTAAGGTTGTGCAAGAAGGACCCTGGAAAATCCTAATAATTCTATCTCTATTAGTCAACTTTGGTGCATAACAAACTCACAGTCTTAGTGACTTGCAAGCATACTTACTTTGCTTACGTTATATGTTGGTGCTGAGGGTGGTTGCTGCTCTTTGGCCCTGTTCAGCTTTGCTCCCAATGTCTCCTTCTTCTAGGTCCTGACTGCGGGGCAGCTACCACGTGGGGTACGTCCTTTCTTGTGACAGGGAAGAGCAAGAAGGTGAGATGCAATTGTTTTTCAAGCTCAAGCTTGGACATGGTCTATATAATGGGGACTTCCCCTCGATTTGTCAAAGCAGGTGCTGTGGACATGACCATCTACCTTACTGCATTAGCATGAGCCCCACCAGGAAATTTCTCTAGGCATTAAGAATGATTACTTAACTGAATATGAGTTGTAAATAACTGATTTTCCCCCATACAATAATTTCCAAGGGAATCCTTCCATTTTCTATTAATGTGTGGATTAGATGAGGAGCTGAATAATGATGCTGACTTATTCAAGAATACCTTCAGCACTGCTTAGAAAGAACCATGCACATTCACAGGCTGGTCACACGTGTGTTCATTGGTTGTATGGTGTTCATACAACCAATGCATAACATTAAAGGAATTGTTCTTGCAAATTGCAGGCCTAGACAATCTCATATGCAGGAAAGGAAGGGAAAGTTTTTGCAGAGAGTGGTGGAGAAAAGGTCAGAATTCAGAAGGTCTGCTTCTGGGCCACAAATCCTATGTTCACTGGGAGATGCTGGGGGTGCTTGAGGGAGAATCTGTGTGGTGAAACAGTCTACATTAGGGGTTGACAAACTTTTGTAAAGGGCCAGAGAGTAAACACTTTAGGATTTTTGGGCTATGTTATCTCTGTTACAGGTAGTGCCTGTTGGGGAATGTCATGGGAAACACATGATTGCTGATTGATCTGAGAGCTGGAGCAGGGCTCTCAGAGGCTTCTCACCCTCCTCCTCTGTCCTTGGAATGTGGGTTGTAGTTGCCTTTCCTGCTCCCCGAGTCTGCTCCAAGGACACAGCCTTAAGGTAATGATGTGATATTAAGAACACCTGTATGGTATACTGGTCTGAATCCAGTTAAATCTCTCTGTTAACTTTTAAGATTTGTTGAATGGGGGCAGGGATCCATTAATTTTGCTGCCACCCAAGAAAAACCTTGTATGTAAGTTCCCTTTGCTTATTGAAACTGCCACCTACCGAGTTCAATTGGTAGTGGGAGTGGAGAGCAGACCCCAGAGAGCCCTGAACCACCCTGCCGCTGCCGCGGCCGCGGGCCTAGTTACCATCACACCCCGGGAGGAGCCGCAGCTGCTGCCGCTGGCCCCAGTCACCATCACTGCAACCATGAGCAGCAAGGTTGAGACCCAGCGGCCATCCGCCGCCCAGCCCTCAGCGCTGCTGCCACTACCCATAGCAGCATAGGGAATGGCACAGGGAGCTGTGGCCCGGGCAGCCTTACATCCACAGCACCTGCTGGTGGGGACAAGAACGTCATCGCAAGGAAGGTTTTGGGAACAGTAAAATGGTTCATTGTAAGAAACGGATATGGTTTCATCAACAGGAATGACATCAAGGAAGATGTCATTTGGTATGGTAAGAAAGATGGTATTTGTACACCAGACTGTCATAAATAATAACCCCAGGAAGTACCTTCACAATGTAGGAGATGGAGACACTGTGGAGTTTAATGTTTTTGAAGGAGAAAAGGGTGTGGAGGCAGCAAATGTGACAGGCCCTGGTGGAGTTCCAATGTAAGGCAGTAAACATGCAGCAGACCATAACCATTATAGACGCTATCCACGTCGCAGGGGTCCTCCACGTATTTCCCAGCAGAATTACCAGATTAGTGGGAGTGGGCAAAAGAGCGAGGGATCGGAAAGTGCTCCTGAGGCCAGGCCATACAGCACTGGCCCTACCACAGGCGACGGTTCCCACCTTACTACATGAGGAGACCCTCTGGGCAGCGACCACAGTATTCCAACCCTCCTGTACAGGGAGAAGTGATGGAAGGTGCTGACAACCAGGGTGCAGGAGAACAAGGTAGACCAGTGAGACAGAATATGTATATGGTTATAGACCATGATTCCGCAGGGGTCCTCCTCGCCAAAGACAGCCTAGAGAGGATGGCAACAAGGAAGACAAGGAAAATCAAGCAGATGAGACCCAAGGTCAGCAGCCACCTCAACTTCGGTACCGCCGCAACTTCAATTACCGACACAGACGCCCAGAAAACCCTAAACCACAAGATGGCAAAGAGAGGAAAGCAGCCTATCCACCAGCTGAGAATTCGTCAGCTCCGGAGGCTGAGCAGGGCGGGGCTGAGCAAATGCCGGCTTACCATCTCTACCATCATCTGGTTTAGTCCTCCAACATGAAGAAATGAAGATGAAATTCCAGCAATAAGAAATGAAACAAAAGATTGGAGCTGAAGACCTTAAGTGCTTGCTTTTTGCCCACTGACCAGATAAATAGAACTATCTGCATTATCTATGCAGCATGGGCTTTTTATTATTGTTACCTAAAGACATTTCTTTTTGGTAATGACAAACGTGTTTTTTTTTTTTTTAAAGCCTGGTTTTTCTCAGTACATTTTTAAAGGTTTTTAAATTGTTTCATATCTGGTCAAGTTGAGATTTTTAAGAACCTCACTTTTAATGTGTGATAAAAATTTACTTGATTTTTTTAAAAAAGTCAACAAATGGCAAGTACCCATTAATAAAAGTCTTAAACAAACAAATAAATAAAAAAACCCTGCCACCTACCAACCTGGAGTAGACTGCCTCTTTCTTTGGTCTCTCCCTGCCCTCTGAGTAAAGGAATCAGTTTCAGATTACACCAGGAGGCTCCTGAGAGTGTTTCAAACCAAAAGTGTCATACTTGATTTTGTAGTTGTAGCCCAAAGGCAGCCATAAATGATTCATAAATGAGTGGCTATGACTGTGTTTCAGTAAAACTTTATTTATAAAACAAGTGGTGGACTGGATTTAGTTTGCTGACCTTTGTTCTAGGTATATGAGGGAGGTGACAGCATGCAGGAGGGGCTTGGAGGGGTAGAAGTTAGATGAGGATACCAGCTTGGAGACTAGAGATGGTCCAGGGGCAGGATGGTGATAAGGGCTTAGTACACATGGAGGGCTGGAGCCATACCTGAAATCAGTGGATGCCTTGGGACCTGTAGGTACTGCCCTGCCCTTCAGGAAGTTTTGTCACTGGGTGGCATGAGGGAAAGACCAGGTGAAGCCCCAGCTCTGCCATGGCCTAACTACATGCAACACCCTGTCCCAGGAATGTTTTGCTGATGGCCTGGCCCCAGGGCTAGTATCTCTGACCTTCTGGGATAAGCTGGTGAATTCCCTGGACCTGGCTTCCTGGCTCCTGGCATCCTCCCCTCAACCTGTCTGCAGAAAGCTTGCCTAGAACAGAGCTCTCTGGGTGAAGGCTCTTGAAATCCAGGCCCCCCTGATGACTCTCTTCTGGGTGCCAGCCCCACCCCCACCCCTACCCACCCCAGGATAGTCAGAGCCTGGGAGCAGGGGTGGGGGTGGGGGCAGGGAGCTGGCATTTGGGCCAAACCCCGAGGTGAGGCCACCTAAAAGCATGGGGCCAGAGTAGATCAGAGGCCCAGTAGGCAGCTTCTCAGGTGGCCAGAGAGGCAAAGCCCTGTGAAGCCTGGATAGCTTTGTAGGAAGGGGGAGGCACAGCACTGATGCATCTTCCTGTAGGGCTAGTCCAGGGTGGCTGCCCCCCCATCTGCCCCACCCCATGGAGCTTAGCACATCTTAGGGGTCACCTGGTGACAGCTACTCCCAGCTCTGTTGACCCCTCCAGACCTTCACAGAGACCCATCCCTGTGGAGGGCTGGGTGACATCCTGATAACTTGAAATTTTCAAGGAAGTGACCTAAAGATGCCAGACTACAGCCACATGAAATAAGTGGAGATAGACTCTGCATTGGAATGTGGGCTTTCTAGCAGCTGCCCTCCTGTCACTGCATGAAAGGCCACCCCTCTCCTCACTGCTGTGAGATCCTTGCTTCCAAGCATGCATGGGTCCATTTAGTTTCACAGTTTCACAGCAGATCAGTCTACAGAAACTTGGCAAGCCACAGGAGAATGGCAGGATATATTCAACATGCTAAATGGGAAAAAATATGCAACCAAGAATACTTTATCCAGCACGACTGTCATTCAGAATAGAAGGAGAGATTAAGAGTTCCTCAGACAAACAAAAACTAAAGGAGTTCATGCCCACTAAACCAGGCCTGCAAGAAATTTTAAGGGGGACTTTTTGAATGGGGAAAAAAAAGACCCCAAGGCAACAAAGACTAGAAAGGACTAGAAAACATCACCAGAAACAACAACCCTACAGGTAACACAAGGGCACTAAATTTATACCTTCCCATAACTCTGAATGTAAATGGACTAAATGCTCCAATTTAGTCCATTTAGGGTATCAGAATGGATAAAAAATAAATAAACCAACAATATCTATCTAAATGCTGCCTATAAGAGACTCATTTTAGACCTAAAGACACCTGAAGATTGAAAGTGAGGGGATGAAGAATCATCTGTCATGTGAATGGATGTGAAAAGAAAGCCAGAGTAGCCATACTTATATCAGACAAACTATAAAGACTTTATCAACACATGAAGAAGAGCATTATATCATAATTAAGGGGTCTATCCTCCAAGAAGATCTAATAATTGTAAATATTTATGCCCCCAACCTGGAAGCACCCAAATATATAAATTAATTAATAACAAACAAAGAAACTCATTGATTATAATACAATAATCATAGGGGACTTTAACATCCCTACCAACAGCAATGGACAGATCATCTAGGCAGAAAATCAACAAGGAAACAATGGCTTTGAATGACACACTAGACTGGATGGATTTAACAGATATATTCAGAACATTTCATTCTAAAGCAGCAGAATACACATTCTTTTCTAGTGCGCACAGAACATTCTCCAGAATAGATCACATACTGGGTCACAAATCAGCCCAAAATAAGTACAACAATATAGAGATCATACCATGTATATTTTTCAGACCACAATGTATGAAACTTGAATTCAACTACAAGAAAAAATTTGGAAAGACCACAAATACCTGGAGGTTAAAGAATATCCTACTAAAGAAGGAATAGGTTAACCAGGAAATTAAAGACAAAATTAAAAAGTACATGGAAACAATGAAAATGAAAACATGACAGTCCAAAACCTTTGCCATGCAGCAAAGGCAGTCCTAAGAGGAAAGTATATTGCAATACAGGCCTACCTCAAGAAGCAAGAAAAGTCTCAACTACACAACTTAACCTTACACCTAAAGGAACTAGAAAAGGCAAAGGAAATAAAGCCTAAAGCCAGAAGAAGAAGGGAAATAAGAAGTAGGAAAGTAGAAATAGATGATATAGAAACAAACAAACAAAAAATAGTAGAACAGATCAATGAAACTAAGAGCTGGTTCTTTGAAAGAATTAATAAAACTGATAAACCCCTAACCAGATGTATCAAAAAGAAAAGAGAAAGGACCCAAATAAATTAAATCATGAATGAAAGAAGAAAGATCACAATCAATACAACAGAAGTACAAACAGTTAAAAGAGAATATTATGAAAAAATTATCTGCTAACAAGCTAGGCAATCTGGAAGAAAAGGACAAATTACTAGAAACATACAAACTATCAAAACTGAAACAGGAAGAAATAGAAAATTTGAACAGACCCATAACCAGTAAAGAAATTGAATCAGTAATCAAAAATCTCCCAACAAACAAAAGTCCAGGGCCAGATGGCTTCCCAGGGGAATTCTACCAGATATTTAAAGAAGAGTTAATACCTATTCTTCTCAAAATGTTCCAAAAACTAGAAATGGAAGGAAAACTTCCAAACTTCTTCTACAAAACCAACATTACCTTGATTCCAAAACCAGACAAAGACCGCACTCAAAAGAAGAATTACGGGCCAATATCCCTGATGAACATGGATGCAACAATTCTAAACAATATACTAGGAAATTGAATACAATAGTACATTGAAAGAATCATTCTCCATGATCAAGTGGGATTTATTCCTGGGCTGCAGGGTTGGTTCAATATTTGCAAATCAATCAACATGATACACCACATTAATTAAAGAAGTGGTAAGAATCATATGATCCTCTCTATAGAGGCAGAAAAGACATTTGACAAAATACAGCATCCATTCTTGATGAAAACTCTCAACAAAGTAGGGATAGATGAAACATACCCCAACATCATAAAGGCCATATGTGAAAGACCCACAGTTAATGTCATCCTCAATGTGGAAAAACTGAGAGCATTTTCCTTATGGTCAGGAACAAGACAAAGATGTCCACTCACACCATTACTATATAACAGTACTAGAAGTCTTAGCCTCAACAATCAGATAACAAAAAGAAATAAAAGGCATCCAAATCAGCAAGGAAGAAGTTAAACTTTTGCTCTTTGCAGAAGACATGATACTGTATGTTGAAAACTCGAAAGACTCCACCAAAAAATTACTAGAACTAATACATGAATTCAGCAAAGTGGCAGGATATAAAATCAACATACAGAAATCTGTTGCATTTCTATATACCAATAATGAAGCAGCATAAAAAGAAAGCAAGGAATGAATCCCATTTGCAATTGCACCCTAAACCATAAGATACTTGGAAATAAACCTAACCAGAGAGGTAAAAGATCTGTACTCTGAAAACTATAGAATACTTATGAAAGAAATTGAAGAGGGCACAAAGAAATGGAAAAGCATTCCATGCTCATTGATTAAAAGAACAAACATTGTTAAAATGTCTATACTACCCAAAGCAATCTACACAATGCAATCCCTATCAAAATACCACCAGCATTTTTCACAGAACTAGAAGAAACCATTCTAAAATTTGTATAGAACCACAAAAGACCCCAAACAGCCAAAGCAATCCTGGAAAATAAAAACAAAACTAGAGGCATCACAATTCCAGATTTCAATGTATATTACAAAGCTGTAGTCATTGAGACACTATGGTACTGGCACAAAAACAGACACATAGATCAATGCAATAGAGTAGAGAACCCTGAAATGGACCCTCCACTCTATGGTCAATTAATCTTTGAAAAGCAGGAAAGAATATCCAATGGAAAATGACAGTTTCTTCAATGAACATTGTTGGGAAAATTGGACAGGAACATGAAGAAAATTGAAACTGGACCACTGTATTACACCATACACAAAAATAAATTCAAAATGAATGGAAAACGTAAATGTGAGACAGGAATCCATCAAAATCCTAGAGGAAAACACAGGCAGCAACCTCTTTGACTTTGGCCATAGCAACTTCTTTTAGAGAGATCATTGGAGACAAGGGAAACAAAAGCAAAAATGAACTATTGGACTTCATCAAGATACAAAGCTTTTGCACAGAGAAGGTAATAATAAACAAAATTAAAGGCAGCCTATGGAATGGGAGAAGGTATTTGCAAATTATATATTTGATAAAGGGTTAGTATCCAAAATCTATAAATAATTTATCAACCTCAACACTGAAAAAACAAATAATCCAGTTAAGAAATAGGCAGAAGAGGGCGCCTGGGTGGCTCAGTTGGTTAAGCGACTGCCTTCGGCTCAGGTCATGATCCTGGAGTTCTGGGATCGAGTCCCGCATCGGGTTCCCTGCTCAGCAGGGAGTCTGCTTCTCCCTTTGACCCTCCCCCCTCTCATGTGCTCTCTCTCTCAAATAAATAAATAAAATCTTTTTTTAAAAAAAAGAAATAGGCAGAAGACATGAATAGACATTTTTTTTTCCCAAAGAAGGCATCCAGATGGCTAACAGACACATGGAAAGATGTTCAACATCACTCATCATGAGGGAATACAAATCAAAACTACAATAAGATACCACCTCACACCTGTCAGACTGGCTAAAATTAACAACATAAGAAACAACAAGTTTGGTGAGGATGTGGAGAAAGGGGAACTTTCTTACACTGTTGGTGGGAATAAAAACTGGTACAGCCACTCTGCAGCAGAACAGTTTGGAGATTCCTTAAAACATTAAAAAATAGAAGTACTCTACAATCCAACAATTGCACTACTAGGTATTTACCCAAAGAATATAAGAATACAGATTTGAAGAGGTACATGGACCCCAATGTTTATATCAGCATTGCCAACAATAGCCAAACTACAGAGAGAGCCCAAATGTCCATTGACTGATGAATGGCTAAGATGTGGTTGTGTGTGTGTGTGTGTGTGTGTGCACGCACGTGTGCACATGTGCACACACACACACACGGAGGAATATTACTCAGCCATAAAAAGAATGATGTGGATGGAGCTTGAGCCTCAGTCAGAGAAAGAGAAATACCATATTATTTCATTCATATGTGGAATTTAAGAAAGAAATCAGATGAACATATGGGAGGGTGGAAAGACAAAGAGAGAGAGAAACCACAAAGAGACTATTTTTTTTAAAGATTTTATTTATTTATTTGACAGAGAGAGACACAGCAAGAGAGGGAACACAAGCGGGGAGAGTGGGCGAAGGAGAAGCAGGCTTCCTGCTGAGCAGGGAGCCCAATGCAGGGCTCGATCCCAGGACCCTGAGGTCATGACCTGAGCCAAAGGCAGACACAACGACTGAACCACCCAGGTGCCCCAAGATTCTTTTTTTTTTAATCTTTTTTTAAAAATTATGTTCATTTAGCCAACATATAGTACATCATTAGTTTTTGATGTCGTGTTCAACAATTTATTAGTTACCTAAAACATCCAGTGCTCATCACAACACATGCCCTCCTTAATACCCATCACCCAGTTACCCCATCCTCCCGTCCCCCTCATTTCTGCAATCCTCAGTTTGTTTCCTGGAGTCCAGAGTCTCTCATGGTTTGCCTCCCTCTCTGATTTCTTCCCCTTTAGTTTTACTTCCCTACCCCTGTGGTCCTCTGTGCTATTCCTTATGTTCCACATATGAGTGAAACCATATGATAATTGTCCTTCTCTGCTTGACTTATTTCACTTAGCATAATCCCCTCCTGTTCCATCCATGTTGATGCAAATGGTGGGTATTCATCCTTTCTGATGGCTGGGTAATATTCCATACCACAAGAGACTCTTTTTTTTTTAATCAAATCATACTACTTATAAAACTTTTTATTTATTTATTTATTTATTTATTTATTTATTTATTTATTTATTATTTTTATGTTAAGTTAGCCACCATACAGTACATCATTAATTTTTGATGTTGTTCAATGATTCAAGACTCTTAATGATGGAGAACAAACTGAAGGTTGATGGAGGGCGGTGGGTGGGGGATGGGCTAGATGGGTGATGGGTATTAAAGAAGACACTTGTGATGAGCACTGGGGGTTTTATGTAAGTGATAAATCACTGAATTTTACTCCTGAAACCAATATTGCACTGTATTTTAACTAACTAAAATTTAAGTGAAAAAAAATGGACTTGCTCTATTACCACTGCCCTCAGGCAGTGGATGCCTGAGAAAGTATCAAATAAGCACTAGATAAATACAATAAAAGTGGTTACACAAACCCCACATGTGCCCAGACTCCCCTTGCTGACCTCCACCTAGCTCTGCTGAACTCTGCTGCCAAGGGGGTGAAGCTGGTCTTGGCCAGTGAACTTCATGATGAATACTTCTCACAATGAATTGATTCTCCTGATTTAGTATTATTAATAATAATAAACCACAACTTTCCTTGGTATGAAAAATGCTCCAAGATATACATCCCCACTGGCCAAGAACAAGTAATAAATTGTAACTGTCTGTGCTCATGGAAATAAGACGTTTTCAGGACAGGGACAGTCATTTAAAAGGAAGAATTCATTCAAGAAACATAGGATTTGTTCTGGCTTTTCCATGGGACTTTATATCCCTGAACATACACTTTCCCCATTGTTTTTCCTTGGAGAAGGTTTATTCCCTCTGTCTTTTATCTTATTGTTCTAAAGTTACTGATTTACTTGGATTTTGAAAATTAAGTATATGGAAATCTCATGTGTGGCATCATGGGTTATTTTTGTAAGTAGAAGAAATGTCTTGAGTTCATTCATTAATTTATCCCCTCCTTCATTTCCATGCACAATTACTATAGCTCCATAGCCTATCCTCACTCATCCTTGTACCTTCCTGCCCGGCCTCCTTCACTAAGCTCATGGTCCTCTGGGGTTGCCATGTGCAGGCAGCCTAGAGCACGTGAATTAGCTTGAGTGTGGCAGAGGTTTGTAGTGTGACCATGAGGGCTGGTCTGTTGCATCCATCAGCAAAGTACAGTTTGGCCCATGCCCTGGGAAAGGGAAGAGGGCAGTGAGGAATGGAGGTACAAGGCTCCTCTCCATGGCTTCTCCTCTCACAGTTCATACCTCTCTCCACAATTCTAGCCCTCATTTGGACAAAGGTAGGAATTGGGCAGGAAGGTTAGTGAAAGGCCCCAAAATGTGGCTGGTGCCAGCTGAGGAAGCATGTATTTTAACTTTGCCCTCAACCAGCAAGGTTCTTCCAAGGCCTCCCATGGACCACGCTGGGCAAGGGCTGCAGGGATGTTCCCTTGAACAGCAACCTTTGTTAGGTTTCTTCCAGGGGCTAATAGCAAAATTCATTAAGGGCCACATGCCACAGCAGGTGCCACTGGACATGTTTTATAAATGAGGAAACCAGGGGCTAAAGCAGAGGAAACTGGCTTGAAGTCACAAAACGGCATGTGGCAGGGCTGGGATCCAGATTGGGCTGGTCTTAGTCATAGACAATGTTTTTTTCCAGGTGACCATGCCACAAAACATATACAAGGTATGTGCCCTGCCCTCATGATTTCTGACAGGAGTGGGAATTTCAGTTTGTAGCCAGGGCTTTCACTCTCAAGTCATGTGGCCTTGACCATTTTGTGGCTCTGGGATGAGCAGCTGCTGTAGGTCAGAACTGGACCTATAGGTAGGGGTTTCCAGGTGAGCAGGGGACTGTGGAAGAAGTATGACCAGGGCACCTGCTACATGACAGCCCAATTCTATGGAAACTGCTCCTGCCCCTTGTACTCACAGTGAGGGCACATTGGGCAGCTACAGTATTCCCAGGTGAGAGTTGCTTCAACTCAGGGTTCCAGGGAGAGGCAAGGTGGTTGTCTGAGGATAATTGAAGCCAATAGATGGAAGAGGACTATATACAGTTTACTATAGAATCAAATTTACATACATATATATAAATATAACATTACATATACACAAAATTATATTAATATAAATACAACTCTCTGTATATGTAAATACTTATATAGATATTATATATATGTAAGTTGATTCTGTAGTAAACTGTATATAGTATATATATATGCAAGTTGTTATATGTGTATATATCATATACAATGCATAAGCACACACACATTTATATACATATACACACAGGTAATACATCACACATGCACACATTTTTATAGCTAAAAATGCACACACATATATGTATATATGTATATACACACACATACACATCTATATCATAACACACACACACACACACACAGAGTATCCTTCTGATGCAGGATGGAAGCAAGCTGTCCATTAAAAACCTCTCCACCATGTGGCGGTGTTCTCTGACCATAATCACCGTGTGCCCCTCTTCTTTAGCTAGCATAGTTCAGGGCCTCACTGGTTCACCTCCTTATTCCTGCCTTGCACCTGTGGATGATGTTCCAAATGTTTAGCAGCATGTTTAGGATGGTGAAACACCAACCCATCAGAAAGACCATAGAATGGAGTTAGAATATCATGGATATAATCTGTCCCAGGGTAGGGAGAGGGTGAAGTCAGTTGACCCTTTCTCCAAGGAGTGCAGTATTTGGTTCATGCTGCAGCTGAGCTCCTCAGAGAAGAGTGTTTGTTGATGCTTCCACCATGGTGTCTAAACGTTAAGAGCAGCCATACTTTCCAGTGATAGCAAACATCTCCTGTGGTGTGTCAGATGTCCACTCAAAACCAGCAGTTTGAAGCAAGTTTATAATGGAAGGATTATTCACAAAATGTAGCCAGGGCATCTATGAAAGAATTAAGCTATATCCTGAGACTAGTAACTGTGGGAAACCATTGCCACTTCAGGCCCAAAATGATGAAGAGAGGAGGAATATTCAGAATCCAGAAGGAGCTTGTGTGAGGAGGGCTTCCAGAGCCCTTGAGAGGGAAATGCAGCCCACCCACAGAGACCAGGAGGACTATTGCTCTCTTCCTACTCCTAGGTTCCTTCCATTACCTCCTCTGGGCTGAACCCAACAAGGAGCCAGAGTTGGTCTCACCAGCTGCAGTTTTATGGGGTTCAGTAGGCTTGATGGCTTCATGTAGGGAGATGGTTTGGTTGTCAATGCCTGTTGGGATCTGGTCCAGGGTTGGGAGTGGGTTACAGAGAAGTTGTTTCTAACTTTGGACAATAATTTGACTGACAGGGAACGTTGGGGTACTTGACAGGAGGTGTGTTGGGTCACCCCCTTGACATTCTTTGTCCTGACATAGGCTGTCATGGGCTCCTGTAGCTGCAGGTGAGATGTCATGCCACATTGACTATGAGCAAGGGCAGCCTGGATATTGGACAAAGGCCACTGGTTGAGCATGCCTACCCACCAAATGGGGCCTTCTGTGGGAGCCCTGGTTTAAGGCTCACAGGGGACAGATGGAAGGATTATAAGATCGAAATCAGCATAGACACACATCTCCATGTAATCTCACACTGAACTTGTGTGGGAGGTTCCCTTGGGTTAGCTCTTTTTCCTGTCTGCTCTGCACATCTTCTCCCTACACCTGCTTCCACTGAAGACCCTTCTACTTCCCACTCACCCACACCTGCTCTAAACCCCATGATGTTCAGGTTCCTACTGTTCCCTGAATGAGTCATACTTGCTTACTTCTCCATGCCTGTGCTCATGCTTCTCCCTTTTTTCTGTAATACCCTTCCTCTTTGTCCACTGTTGTTCTTTAGGACACATTTCCACATCACCTCCTCCTTGAGGTTGTCCTTGCCTGATGTTGTGCCCTTCTCAGATGTTCTAGGGAGCTGTATGATTATTTCCATTAATTACAAACATATATGGTTTTTATAGTAAAAGGCTTCTGCAGAAACTAAGTGCAGGAGCCAATTTGGTCGCTCAAACCAATTTCCTCAAGAGCCCCTCTTATGATCTTAATGATGCTTGTTTTGATCTCAACCAGACCTTCAAGGCAGAGTCACTGTCTTCAGGATTAAAATCCTCAGTCAGAACATGGGGTGTGAGTCAGCCCTCCAGTTTTCAGGTCAGGATGCTGGAACCAACCAAATTTTGGGATAATTAAACTGTTCTTTCTAATAACTTGGTGAATCAGTCTCTTATGATTGGTTTTATAGTGCTAAGTGACTTAAAAGATCATATCTGAAAAAATAACTTAGAAAATCCGGTTGAATATTACTTGTTTTCTTTTTTGAAGACAAGGGATTTAACCATTTTCCACATAGGTTGAAATTATTCTTTGACTATTTAATATTCTAGCAAATTGGGTTTTCCATCTTTAGTTTCTGCCATTCTATCCTGCACACTGATACCATATTCACCTTTCAGGTCTTTTAAAATTAAAAACATGTTTTCTATTATAAAGGTGATATATATTTATTATAGAAACCCCTAAGATATAGAAAATTAGGAGCAATTGATTTTTTAAAAAGTCACCTATAACATTCACAACCAGAAACAATCTCTATTAAAGGCTCTGGTTAGTTTACACCAGGAATAGTTAAATGTTTAGTTTGTTGGTTTGTTTAGCAAAGATATCACCAAATCCTCATACTTTCTTTCATGTCACTTGCTGCCCAAAAGTCCTCCCTATATTGGGGTATTGAGATCTAATTTCTTGGGGCACCTGGGTGGCTAGGTCAGTTGAGTGGCCAACTCTTGATTTCAGCTCAGGTCATGATCTCAGGGTCTCAGGTTCGAGCCCCATGTTGAGCCCCACATCAGGCTCAGCACTCAGTGGGGAGTCTGCTTGAGACACTCTCCCCCTCTCCCTCCCCTGGCTCATACTCTCTCTCTCCCCCTAAAATAAATAAATAAATCTTTAAAAAAATCTTATTTGTCTGGCAGTGCTGGCCATTGGAAATCTGGCTCAATTCAGTGCCTCTTTGATCTTATATCCAGAATATGTGTCTGCTCTGATTCCAGGGTCTTATATTTTCATTCATTCATTCATTCATTCATTCACATTAATTGTTCACTCAGTAGAAATTTATTGAGCACCTACCATGTGCTAGAATATGTTCTAGAAGCTGGGCATTTAGCAGTGAATAGGCAGACAAAAATACAGCTCCCATGGAGTTCACATTCTACCATGGGACAGTAAATGGGCAGATAAATACAGAACAAGATTTCAGGTAGTAGTTCATGCTATAAAAGTAGAAGGGATTGGAGGGCAATGGGGTAGATACTGACTTTTTTTTATAAGGTCATCCAAAAAGCTGTCTGATATGTGACATGTGAGCAGAGTCCTGAAGGAGGTAAGGGAGTGATTCCCAACCGTGTTTGTGGAGGGTCCTTTCCACTCTTACCATCCTGCCTAAATATGATTTATCCTTCACCTTAAGATCAGATTCTTCCTCTTATATGAAGGGTTTGTTTTATCTTTTTTTTGTACTTTCAGGTTTTTATTTAAATTCAAGTTAGTTAACAGTGTAATATTAATTTCAGGTGTCAAATTTAATGATTCATCACTTACATATAACAGCTGGTGCTCATCATAAGTGCCTTCCTTAATACCCATCTTTCATTTAACCATCCCTCTGCCCATCTCCCTTCCAGCAACCCTCAATTTTTTCTCTGTAGTTAAGAGTCTGTTTTATGGTTTACCTCTCCCTCCTTTTTTCCTTCTGTTCATCTGTGTTTCTTAAATTCCACATATGAGTGAAATCATATGGTATTTCTCTTTCTCTGACTGTCTTATTCTGCTCAGCATAATATTCTCTAGCTCCATCCTTATCTTTGCAAATGGCAAGATTTCATTCTTTTTTATGGCTGAGTAATATTCCACTACATATATATATACACTACAACTTCTTTTTTCTTTAAATTTTTTTGTTATGTTAATCACCATACATTACATCATTAGTTCATGATGTAGTGTTCCATGATTCATTGTTTGTGCATAACACCCAGTGCTCCACACAGAACGTGCCCTCTTTAATACCCATCACCAGGCTAACACATCCCCCCACCCCCCTCCCCTGTAGAACCCTGCCATTCTATCCTGCACACTGATACCATATTCACCTTTCAGGTCTTTTAAAATTAAAAACATGTTTTCTATTATAAAGGTGATATATATTTATTATAGAAACCCCTAAGATATAGAAAATTAGGAGCAATTGATTTTTTAAAAAGTCACCTATAACATTCACATCCAGAAACAATCTCTATTAAAGGCTCTGGTTAGTTTACACCAGAAATAGTTAAATGTTTAGTTTGTTGGTTTGTTTAGCAAAGATATCACCAAATCCTCATACTTTCTTTCATATCACTTGCTGCCCAAAAGTCCTCCCTATATTGGCGTATTGAGATCTCAGTTTGTTTTTCAGAGTCCATCATCTCTCATGGTTCATCTCCCCCTCCGACTTACCCCCCTTCATTCTTCCCCTCCTGCTATCTTCTTCTTTTTTTTCCCTTAACATATATTGCATTATTTGTTTCAGAGGTACAGATCTATGATTCCACAGTCTTGCACAATTCACAGCGCTCACCATAGCACATACCCTCCCCAATGTCTATCACCCAGCCACCCCATCCTTCCCACCCCACCCCCACTCCAGCAAACCTCAGTTTGTTTCCTGAGATTAAGAATTCCTCATATCAGTGAGGTCATATGATACATGTCTTTCTCTGATTGACTTATTTCACTCAGCATATCAGCCTCCAGTTCCATCCATGTCGTTGCTAATGGCAAGATCTCATTCCTTTTGATGGATGCATAATATTCCATTGTGTGTGTGTGTATATATATATATATATACCACTTCTTCTTTATCCATTCATCTGTTGATGGACATCTTGGCTCTTTCCATAGTTTGGCTATTGTGGACATTGTTGCTATAAACATTGGGCTGCACGTACCCCTTCAGATCCCTACATTTGTATCTTTGTGGTAAATACCCAGTAGTGCAATTGCTGGATCGTATGGTAGCTCTATTTTCAACTTTTTGGGGAACCTCCATACTGTTTTCCAGAGGGGTTGCACCAGCTTGCATTCCCACCAACAGTGTAGGAGGGTTCCCCTTTCTCCACATCCCTGCCAACATCTGTCGTTTCCTGACTTGTTCATTTTAGCCATTCCGACTAGTGTGAGGTGGTATCTCATTGAGGTTTTGATTTGGATTTCTCTGATGCCTAGCGATGTTGAGCACTTTTTCATTACACTACAACTTCTTTATCCATTCATCAGTCAATGGACATTTGGTCTCTTTCCATAATTTGGCTATTGCTGATAATGCTGTTATAAACATTGGAGTGCATGTATGTCTTGATTCATTGTTTTTGTATCCTTTGGGTAAAGTGTGCAATTGCTGGGTTGTAAGGTAGTTCTATTTTTAACGTTTTGAAGAATTGTTGTACTGTTTTCCAGAGTAGTTGCACCAGTTTGCATTCCCAACAGTGTAAGAGGGTTCCCCTTTCTCTGCATCCTTGCTAACATCTGTTGTTTCCTATGTTGTTAATTTTAGCCATTCTGGCAGGTGTGAGTTGATTTTCTTTCTGTTGTTTTGTTTTCCTAACAAAGGTAACTTTCTTTGAGGCCAAGGCTGTGCCCTTACATTTCTGTGAATTACCTCACATGGAGTTGCATAGTGCCAGAGCCTGGAGGATGCTATATCAAAATTCAGTGTTTAAATGGAGTATTGATGTCACTCTCAAACCACTTTTGCAGGCTGTGGTTAAAAGATCTGTGTGCATAGAAGGAAACTATCTGAACATAATAAAATATAGTAAATTTCCACAGCTAACATTATACTCAATGATGGAAAACTAAAATATTTTCCTGTAAAAACAGGAATAAGAGAAAGATGCCTATTCTTTTATTTTATTTTATTTTATTTTATTATGTTATGTTAGTCACCATACAATACATCATTAGTTTTTGATGTAGTAATCAACACTTCATTGTTTTCTTATAACACCCAGTGCTCCATGCTATGTGCCCTCCTTACTACCCATCACCAGGCTAACCTCTTACAATTACTATTTAACAGAGTATTGGAAGTCCTAGCCTGAGCAATTAGACAAGAAAAATAAATAAAGTCATTCAAATTGGGAAGGAATGTTATCTCTATTTGCAGATGACATGATCTTATAGATAGAAAATCCTAAAGATTACACACACACAAAAGAAACAGACTCTTAACTATAGAGAAAAAACCGAGGTTTACCAGAGGGGAGGTGAGTGGGAGATGGGTGAAATAAGTGATGGGTATTAAGGAGTCCACATGTGATGAGCACTGGATGTTATATGTGAGAGTTAAATCACTGTATTTTTTAAATTTTTATTGTTATGTTAATCACCATACATTACATCATTAGTTTTTGATGTAGTGTTCCATGATTCATTGTTTGTGCATAACACCCAGGGCTCCACGCAGAATGTGCCCTCTTTAATACCCATCACCAGGCTAACCCATCCCCCCACCCCCCTCAGTTTGTTTTTCAGAGCCCATCGTCTCTCATGGTTTGTCTCCCCCTCCGACTTACTCCCCTTCATTCTTCCCCTTCTGTTATCTTCTTTTTTTTTCTTAACATATATTGCATTATTTGTTTCAGAAGTACAGATCTGTGATTCAACAGTCTTGCACAATTCACAGCGCTCACCATAGAACATACTCACCCCAATGTCTATCACCCAGCCACCCCATCCCTCCCATCCCCCACCACTCCAGCAACACTCAGTTTGTTTCCTGAGATTAAGAATTCCTCATATCAGTGAGGTCATATAATACATGTCTTTCTCTGATTGACTTATTTCACTCAGCATAACACCTTCCAGTTCCATCCACGTCATTGCAAAAGGCAAGATCTCATTCCTTTTTATGGCTATATAATATTCCATTGTGTATATATACCACATCTTCTTTATCCATTCATCTGTCGATGGACATCTTGCTCTTTCCACAGTTTGGCTATTATGGACACTGCTGCTATAAACATTGGGGTGCACGTACCCCTTCAGATCCCTACATTTGTATCTTTGTGGTAAATACCCAGTAGTGCAATTGCTGGATCGTATGGTAGCTCTATTTTCAACTGTTTGAGGAACCTCCATATTGTTTTCCAGAGTGGTTGCACCAGCTTGCATTCCCACCGACAGTGTAGGAGAGTGCCCCTTTCTGCCCCTTTTAGCCATTCTGACTGGTGTGAGGTGGTATCTCATTGAGGTTTTGATTTGGATTTCTCTGATGCCGAGCGATGTTGAGCACTTTTTCATGTGTCTGTTGGCCATCTGAATGTCTTCTTTGAAAAAATGTCTGTTCATGTCTTCTGCCCATTTCTTAATTGGATCATTTGTCCTCTGGGTGTTGAGTTTGATAAGTTCTATATAGATTTTGGATACTAGCCCTTTATCTGATATGTCATTTGCAAATATATTCTCCCATTCTGTCGGTTGTGTTTTGGTTTTGTGGACTGTTTATTTTGCTGTGCAAAAGCTTTTTATCTTGATGAAATCCCAGTAGTTCATTTTTGTCCTTGCTTCCCTTGCCTTTGGCGATGTTTCTAGGAAGAAGTTGCTGCGGCTGAGGTCGAAGAGGTTGCTACCTGTGTTCTCCTTTAGGATTTGGATGGACTCCTGTCTCACGTTTAGGTCTTTCAACCATTTGGAGTCTATTTTTGTGTGTGGTGTAAGGAAATGGTCCAGTTTCATTCTTCTGCATGTGGCTGTCCAATTTTCCCAACACCATTTGTTGAAGAGACTGTCTTTTCTCCATTGGACATTATTTTCTGCTTTGTCAAAGATGAGTTGACCATAGAGTTGAGGGTCCATTTCTGGGCTCTCGATTCTGTTCCATTGATCTATGTGTCTGTTTTTGTGCCAGTACCATACTGTCGTGATGATGACAGCTTTGTAATAGAGGTGGAAGTCCGGAATTGTGATGCCGCCAGCTTTTCTTTTCTTTTTCAATATTCCTCTGGCTATTCAGGGTCTCTTCTGGTTCCGTACAAATTTTAGGATTATTTGTTCCATTTCTTTGAAAAAAGTAGATGGTATTTTGATAGCGATTGCATTGAATGTGTAGATTGCTCTAGGTAGCATCGACATCTTCACAATGTTTGTTCTTCCAATCCGTGAACATGGAATGTTTTTCCATTTCTTTGTGTCTTCATCAATTTCTTTCATGAGTATTTTATAGCTTTCTGAGTACAGATCCTTTGCCTCTTTGGTTAAATTTATTCCTAGGTATCTTATGGTTTTGCGTGCAATTGTAAATGGGATCAACTCCTTGATTTATCTCTCTTCTGTTTTGTTGTTGGTGTATAGGAATGCCACTGATTTCTGTGCATTGATTTTATATCCTGCTACTTTACTGAATTCCTATATGAGTTCTAGCAGTTTTGGGGTGGAGTCTTTTGGGTTTTCCACATACAGTATCATATCATCTGCAAAGAGTGAGAGTTTGACTTCCTCTTTGCTGATTCGGATGCCTTTGATTTCTTTTTGTTGTCTGATTGCTGTGACTAGGACTTCTAATACTATGTTGAATAGCAATGGTGATAGTGGACATCCCTGCCACGTTCCTGACCTTAGGAGAAAAGCTCTTAGCTTTTCCCATTGAGAATGATATTCGCTGTAGGTTTTTCATAGATGGCTCTTATGATATTGAGGCATGGATCCTCTATCCCTATACTCTGAAGAGTTTTGATCAAGAAAGGATGCTGTGCTTTGTCAAATGCTTTTTCTGCATCTATTGAGAGGATCCTATGATTCTTCTTTGTTTTTTTAATGTATTGTATCACGTTGATTGGTTTGTGGATGTTGAACCAACCTTGCAGCCCAGGGATAAATCCCACTTGGTCATGGTGAATAATCCTTTAAATGGACTGTTGGATACTACTGGCTAGTATTTTAGTGAGAATTTTTGCATCCATGTACATCAGGGATATTGGTCTGTCATTCTCCTTTTTGATGGGGTCTTTGGTTTTGGGATCAAGGTAATGGTGGCCTCATAAAATGAATTTGGAAGTTTTCCTTCCATTTCTATTTTTTGGAACAGTTTCAGGAGAATATGTATTAATTCTTCTTTAAATGTTTGGTAAAGTTCCCCTGGGAAGTCTTCTGGCCCTGGGATTTGTTTGTTGGGAGATTTTTGATGACTGCTTCAATTTCCTTAGTGGGTATAGGTCTGTTCAGGTTTTCTATTTCTTCCTGGTTCAATTTTGGTAGTTGATACATCTCTAGGAATGCACCCATTTCTTCCAGGTTATCTAATTTGCTGGCATGGATTTGTTCATAATATGTTCTTATAATTGTTTGTATTTCTTTGGTGTTGGTTGTGATCTCTCCTCTTTCATTCATGATTTTATTTATTTGGGTCATTTCTCTTTTCTTTTTGATAAGTCTGGCCAGGGAGTGTATCAATCTTGTTAATTCTTTCACAGAACCAGCTCCTAGTTTTGTTGTTCTGTTCTACTGTTCTTTTGGTTTCTATTTCATTGATTTCTGCTCTGATCTTTATTATTTCTCTTCTCCTGCTGGGTTTAGTCTTAATTTGCTGTTCTTTCTCCAGCTCCTTTAGATGTAGGGTTAGGTTGTGTATTTGAGACCTTTCCTGTTTCTTGAAAAAGGCTTGTATTGCTGTATACTTTCCTCTTAGGGCTGCCTCTTCTGCATCCCAAAGATTTTGAAGAATTGTGTTTTCATTTTCATTGGTTTCCATGAATTTTTAAAGTTCTTTAATTTCCTGGTTGACTCATTCATTCTTTAGTAGGATGCTCTTTAGTCTCCATGTATTTGAGTTCTTTCCAACTTTCCTCTTGTGATTGAGTTTTAGTTTCAAAGCATTGTGGTCTGAAAATATGCAGGGAATAATCCCAATCTTTTGGTACTGGTTGAGACCTGTTTTGTGACTAGGATGTGATCTATTCTGGAGAATGTTCTATGGGTACTAGAGAAGAATGTGTATTCTTTTGCTTTGGGATGGAATGTTCTGAATATGTCTGTGAAGTCCATTTTGTCCAGTGTGTCATTTAAAGTCTTTATTTCCTTGTTGATCTGTTTCTCAGATGATCTGTCCATTTCAGTGAGGGGGGTGTTAAAGTCCCCCACTATTATTGTTGTCAATGTGTTTCTTTGGTTTAGTTACTAATTGGCTTATATAAATTGGCTGCTCCCATGTTAGGAGCATAGATATTTACAATTGTTAGACTTTCTTGTTAGATAGACCCTTTAAGGAGGATATAGTGTCCTTCCTCATCTCTTATTACAGTCTTTTTTTTTAAATCTAATTTGTCTGATATAAGGATTGCCACCCCAGCTTTCTTTTGGTGTCCATTAGCATGGTAGATGGTTTTCCACCCCCTCACTTTCAATCTGGGGGTATCTTTGGGTCTAAAATGAGTCTCTTGCAGACAGCATATCATTGGGCCTTGTTTTCTTTATCCAATCTTATAGCCTGTGTCTTTTGATTGGGGCATTTAGCCCATTTGCATTCAGGGTAACTATTGAAAGATATGAATTTAGTACCATTGTATTGCCTGTAAAGTGACTGTTATTGTATAACGTCTGTGTTCCTTTCTGGTCTATGTTGCTTTTAGGCTCTCTCTTTGCTTAGAGGACCCCTTTCAATATTTCTTGTAGGGCTGGTTTCATGTTTGCAAATTCCTTTAGTTATTGTTTGTCCTGGGAGCTTTTTATCTCTCCTTCTGTTTTCAGTGACAGCTTAGCTTGGTATAGTATTCTTGGCTGCATATTTTTTCTTATTTAGTGCTCTGAATATATCATGCCAGTCCTTTCTGGCCTGCCAGGTCTGTGGATAGGTCTGTTGCCAATTTAATGTTTCTACCATTGTAGGTTAGAGATCTCTTATACTGACCTGCATTCAGAATTTTCTCTTTTCTCTGAGGCTTGTAAGTTTTACTATTAGATGTCAGGGTGTTGACCTATCTTTATTGTATTTGAGGGGTGTTCTCTGTGCCTCCTGGAATTTGATGCCTGTTTCCTCCCCCAAATTATAGAAGTTCTCTGCTATAATTTGCTCCAATATACCTTCTGCACCTCTCTCTCTTTCTTCTTCTTCTGGGATCCCAATTATTCTAATATTGTTTCATCTTATGAAATCACTTATCTCTCAAATTCTGCCCTCGTGATCCAGTAGTTGTTTTTCTCTCTTTTTTCTTAGCTCCTGTATTTTCCATCATTTGGTCTTCCATATCACTATTTCTCTCTTGTGCCTCATTTATCCTAGCAGTTAGAGCCTCCATTTTTTATTGCGTCTCATTAATAGCCTTCTTGATTTTGACTTGTTTAGATTTTAGTTCCTTTATTTCTCCAGGAAAGGTTTCTCTAATATCTTCCATGCTTTTTTCAAGCCCAGCTATACCTTTAAAATCATTATTCTGAGCTCTAGTTCCAACATCTTACTAATGTCCATATTGATTAGGTCCTTGGTAGTCAGTACTGCCTCTTAATCTTTTTTTTGGAGGTGATTTTTTTCTGTCTTGTCATTTTGTCAAGGGGAGGATATATGAATGGGAGAACAAAATGCTAATAGGGTAACAACAACCCCAGAAAAACATACACTAAGGAAATCAGAAGAGACCTGAAGCCAGGAGAAAAGAGGGAAAAAAAGAGGAAAGAAAAAAAAAAGAAAAAGATAAAAAAAGAATATGATCAAATACTATCAGGCTGGTGCATAGATCAGTGCCACACACTAGATTTGGGGTGTATTTTGGTCTGTTAGAAGAAAGTGCCTCCCAAAAATTTAAAGTAAGAAAAACTTATATATGTACAAAAATAAGGGTTGATATGATGAAGGTATGGAATATGAGTGTAAAAATGAAAATTTTAAAAGATTTTATAAAAGGAATTGACAAGAAGTTGGTTGAATAAAGAGAGAAGAGGAAAAAAAATAGGAGAGAATATGATCAGGCAGGAGACTAGAACAAAGCCATACACTAGAGATTTAGGGTATATTTTGGTCTGTTAGAAGAAACTGTATCTCAAAATTTTAAAGAGAGAACTATATACATATACATATATATATATATATATATATATATGCCAAAAATTAGTTTAACTACTATGAAGGGATAGAATATGACTTTAAAAATGAAAAATAAAAAAAGATTTTTAAAAAAGGGATTGATAAAATGTTGGTTGAAAAAGGGAAAAAGAAAAATTCAAAAAAAAGAAAAAGAAAAAAAAGAAAATTTTAAGAATTAACTTTGAAAAACTAAAGAATCAGGGGGAAAACAGCCCTAAATTCTATGTGCTGTATTCCCCTAGTGCTGGCGTCCTGCCGTTCTCATTGGTTGGTAACCTTGGTCTTGGCTGACTGTTCTTGCTGATGTTTTGGGGAAGGGGCCTGTTGCAATGGTTCTCAAATGTCTTTGCTGGAGGTGGAATTGCCCCACCCTTGCCAGGAGCCAGGCTAAATAATCTGCCCGGGTTTGCTCTTGGGAGCTTTTGTTCCCTGCAAGCTTTCTGTACAGCTTTGGAGGATGAGAGTGAAAATGGTGGCCTCCCAATCTCCACCCTGGAGGAGCCGAGAACTCAGTGCCCCACTCCTCAGTGAGCCGCCAGAGAAAAGCAGTCAATCACTCCCAACTCCCCAGTCTCCAGCCGCACTCCATGCTCACCCAGCCTGTGACTGAATGTTTCTATCTCTGGCACACGACCCCATTTGGAGTCTCTAAACCCAGTGGATTCCTGTGGTGTGCTCCCATGCCACTTTTCCCGGGGGAGGAAGGGGAGTCTCCCTGGATCTGCTTCTTGTTGGGCTCCTGCTGGAAGAGCTGTGGCCTGATTGTGCCATGGATCATGGTTTATAGCAATCCTGAGCTGAGAGCCCACTCCTCAGTGCTGTCTTTGTAGCTGTCTTCCCAGCTCTGATACCTGGGTTTTCTGCCACATTCAGGTACCCCCAGTCTTTCTGTGACCCCATGGGTCCTGAGACCACAGTGTCCCAGTGAGGGTTCCACCCCTGCTTAGCCCTAGAATGACGTCCTTCAGCGGAGCAGACTTCTAGAAGTTCTAATTTTGTGCTCCACTGCTCTATCACTTGCCAGTAGCGGTTGACAGAGGCTCCTTCCCCCCACGGTTTATCTTCCTGATTATCATCTTGGATTCACTTCTCCACCAGTCCTACCTTCCAGAAAGTGGTTGCTTTTCTGTTCAGAGAGTTGCTGCTATTCTTTTCTTCGATCTCCTGTTGAGTTCATAGGTGTTCAGACTTGTTTGATCCCTATGTAGCTGAATTCCTGGGACCAGACAAAATTTAGAACTCCTACTCCTCCACCATCTTGCTCCTCCCCCCCCAAAAAAGTATTTTTAAAGAATGTATATTGCTACTTTATTTAAAATTATGTTTAGATTCGATGTCCATGTTACACAACCATTATAAAGTGCAACATTTACTTCATATTGTTGTTTTATGATGTTGTTTGTAATGGAAGCATAATTGTACTGCATGTTAGGTGATGTGAGGCATTCCTTGTCCACCACCCCATAAACTTATCATTGGTCTCTAAATGGCCCCAGTGCTTCTCTCAAGTAATGGCTTAGTTGGTGGCTCACTGCCCAGAAGGGACAATACAACACTGCTTATTTGCTTACTACTTACTGAGTATGCACTATGTACCAGGAACTACAGGAGTAACCTGACAAATGTTAGATCCCAGTTGTCATTATCCCTAATTTAGAAATAATGGAAATGAGATTCAGAATGTTAAAGTTTCCATGCCAGCATGACAGGAGCAGGAGATGGGGTCTATCTATCATGACCTATGAGGCCTCCATTATATTGTACTACCCCCCCAAAATGGCAGATACCACAAAGCACTCACAGCCTACACAACTTAAGTTTACAATGTCTTATACTATTCTCTTATTTCCTTTTTGTTTCTTTGTCTTAACTCCCTAGTTGTAGATTATTTTTTCCCAAAATGAAAGTATTGTTTTTGCTTTTATGGTTATACATATTTCTCCTTGAGAGTGCGGGTGATGCCTTCTTCAATATAACTGTGAATAGGAGCAATCAGAGCCCACTGTACATTATAAACATTGGCCAACACATTGCTAAGTAAAATTTTGTTGCATCAACACAAAATACCAATGGTAATGATCAAGGGATAGAAAGGGGGAGAGAGAGAGGTGCCTGGGTGGCTCAGTCGGTTAAGCATCTGCCTTTGGCTCAGCTCATGATCTCAGGGTCCTGGGACTGAGCCCCACATTGGGTTCCCTGATCAGCAGGGAGTCTGCGTCTCCCTCTCCCTCTCCCACTCCTTGCTCATGCTCTCTCTCCCACTCTCCCTGTCTGTCTGAAATAAATAGATAAAACCTTGAAAGAAAGGAAGAAAGAAAAAGAAAGAGAAGAAAGAAAGAAGAAAGAAAGAAGAAGAAAGAAAGAAGAAAGAAAGAAAGAAAGAAAGAAAGAAAGAAAGAAAGAAAGAAAGAAAGAAAGAAAGAAAGAAAAGATGGAGAGAAACAACCATGAACTAAGTTTCTCAAGGCTTCCTTAATGAGTAGAGCTTGCTATTTGCCCATGTAGTCAGCTTCCCTCAGAAGCTGGAGACTTGTGTTCTGGCAACTAGGAATCACCACCCAATACCTGGCATCCACTAGAAATATTCTGTGATTCTTTGTGCGTGTGTGGGTCCCACCAGGGAAGAGTAAGGAGTGAAGGATAAAACAATAACTTAAATTAACCAAAGTGATTCCTTTAATTAAGACATAAATGTTATGGTCTGCCATTTTAATCTGTAATTCTTACCTCTGTGGGAATTCTAATTTCAAGTAACTTTAATTAAGAAAAGAAATCAATAGATACCAAATGGGAACTTTTACAAGGAAGTATTGATTACTAAATCCTTAGAAATACATCTAGTTCAGCAACATTTTATGAAATTTTAATTTCCCACAAATCACACAAACTGTATTTGCAAAAGACTAAACAAAGTGGAGGAAAAGAGGAAACTCATGCATGCCATCACCCCACATCTCCCAGGCTTCATCACTCTTTAATTAACGCTGTGCCCCTGAGCAGGTACTAAGCTTAGCAGTCTACACATTGGGTTTATATTATTTTCCTCTCCCTATAGATGAGGAAACTGAGGCCAAAAGAGGTTAAGTCACTTTTGCACAGTCACACAGCTTGTAAAGGGCATGGTAGTATTTGAACTCAGAACTGCCTGGCTCCAAAACCATCCCAGTCTTCCTCTTCTAAGCAACCTAAGAAATGAAAGTCCTTTCCACAGAGCAGCTGTCTTTCAATTAAGATTTAATACAAAGAGATGGCCAGGAAAAATGCTATTCTTTTTTTTTTTAAGACTTATTTACTTATTTGACAGAGACAGAGAGAGCATAAGCAGGGGGAGCAGCAGGCAGAGGGAGAGGGAGAAGCAGGCTTTCTCCCAAGTGGGGAGCCTGATCAGGACTAGATCCTAGGACCCAGAGATCATGACCTGAGCTGAAGTCAGATGCTTAAGCAACTGAGCCAGCCAGGCACCCCAAAAATTCTATTCTTTACACACAGATCATATTTTGTTTCTCTATTTAATTTTTAATTGAAGTAAAATACACATAAATTTACCTTCTTACCCATTTTAAGTTTAGTAGTGTTCATTATATTTACATTACTGTGCAACTAGTCTTCAGAACTTTTTTATCTTGCAAAACTGAAACTCATACCCATTAAACAGCAATTTTATTTCCCTCTTACCTCAGGCCCTAACAACCACATCATTCTACTTTCTGTTTCTATGATTCTGACTTTTCAGGTACCTCATATAAATGGAATTATACAGTATTTATCTTTTTGTGACTAATTTATTTCACTTAGCATAATATAAGCAATGTTCATCTATTCATAGCATGTTTCAGAATTTCTTTCTTTTCTTAACACTGAATAATATTTCATTGCATGTATATACTACATTTTGTCTATCCAGCCATCCTTCCATGGACTTTCAGGTTGCTTCTACATTTTGGCCATCGTAAAAAATGTTGCTATTCATATGGGTGTGCAAATATGTCTTTGAGACTTGGCTTACAATCCTTTGTGGGATATACCCAGGATGGACTTACTGGATAATATATTAATTGTTTTTGAGGAAACACCATCATATTTTCTGTGGTGGCTGCACCATGTCACATTCCCATCAACAGTGCACAGGGATCCAATTTTACATCCTCACCAGCACTTGTTTTTTTGTTTGTTTGGTTGGTTGGTTGGTTGTGGGTTTTTTTTTTTTTTTTGATAGCAGCTATCATAATGGGTGTGAAATGATATCCCATTTTGGATTTGATTTGCATTCTTAGTGAATAGTGATATTGAGAATCTTCTCATAAACTTTTTATCCACTTGTATATTTTCCTTAGAGAATTATTTATTCAAGCCTTTTGCCACCATACACAAAAAACAACTTAAAACAGATTAAAGACTTAAACCTAAGACTTGAAATAATAAAACTCCTAGTAGAAAATATATGGTAAGAACTCCTGGACATTGCTCTTGCAATTATCTTTTTTTTATTTGAGACCAAAATTATAGGAAACAAAAGCAACAGTAACAGGTGGGACTACACCAAACTAAAAGTTTCTGTACAGCAAAAGAAAAACAATGGAGAAAGTGAAAAAAACAACCTATAGAATGGGAGAAAATATTTGCAAACCAAATATATAAAGGGTTAATATCTAGTATATATAAGGAACTCATACAACTCAATAGCAAAGAACAAAACAAACAAAAACAATAACCCAATTTAAAAAAAATGGGCAAAGGACCTATATAAATATTTTTCCAAAGAAGACATATAGATGGCCATCAGACATTTGACAAGATGCTCAACATCACTAATCATCAGGGAAATACAAATCAAAACCACAACCTCACACCAGTCAGAATGACTACTATCAAAAAGTCAAAAGGTAACAAGTATTGGTGAGAATGTGGAGAAAAGAAAATCCTGTTGGTGGTGATATAAATTGATACAGCCATTATGGAAAACAGTATAGAGATTCCTCAAAAACTTTAAAATAGAACTATTAGATCCAGAAATTCCACTTCTAGGTGTTTATCCAAACTAAATGAAATCCAGATCTTGAAGAGATATCTGCACTCCCATGTTCATTGCAGCATTATTCACAATAGCCAAGGCATGAAAATACCTAAGTGTCACTTGACAGATGAAAGGATAGAGAAGATGTGGCATATATACAGATATATATATATATATATATATATATATATATATATATATTCACATACATATACATATATACATGCCATGAAATATTATTCAGCCTCAAAAAAGAAAGAAATCCTGCTATTTACTACAACATGGATAAAACTGGAGACATTATGCTAATTGAAATAAGCCAGAACAACAGAACAACAAATATTGCATGATCTCACTTATATGTGGAAACTTAAAGATTAAAAAAAAAGAGAGAGAGAGAGAGAGTAGAATGGAGAGGCTGGAGGAATGGGGGGAAAAAGGGATAGTGATCAAAGGATCCAAACTTTCAGTTATAAGATATATAAGTTCTGGAGACCTAATGTACAGCAGATTGACTATATTTAATAATAATGCATTTTATTTTTTAAATTTAATTTTATTATGTTATGCTAGTCACCATACAATACATCATTAGTTTTTGATGTAGTGATCCACGCTTCATTGTTTTTGTATAACACCCAGTGCTCCATGCAGTACGTACCCTCCTTAATACCCATCACCAGGCTAACCCATCCTCCCACCCCCCCAAAACCCTCAGTTTGTTTCTCAGACTCCATACTGTCTCATGGTTCATCTCTCCCTCCAATTTCCCGCCCTTCATTTTTCTCTTCCTTCTCCTAATGTCCTCCATGCTATTCCTTATGTTCCACAAATAAGTGAAACCATATGACAATTGACTTTCTCTGCTTGACTTGTTTCACTTAGCATAGTCTCCTCCAGTCCCATCCATGTTGATGTGAAAGTTGGATATTCATCCTTTCTGATGGCTAATATTCCATTGTATATATGGACCACATCTTCTTTATCCATTCATCTGTTGAGGGGCATCTCGGCTCTTTCCACATTTTGGCTATTGTGAACATTGCTGTTATGAACATTGGGGTGCCTATGGCCTTTCTTTTCACTACATCTGTGTCTTTGGGATAAATGACCAGTAGTGCAATTGTTGGGTCATAGGGTAGCGCTATTTTTAATTTTTTGAGGTACCTCCACACTGTTCTCCAAAGTGGCTGTACCAACTTGCATTCCCACCAACAGTGTAAGAGGGTTCCCCTTTCTCCACCTCTCCAACATTTGTTGTTTCTTGCCTTGTCAAGTTTGGCCATATTAACTGGTGTAAGGTGGTATCTCAATGTGGTTTTGATTTGAATTTCCCTGATGGCTAATGATGATGAACACTTTTCATGTGTCTGTTAGCCATTTGTATGTCTTCTTTGGAGAAGTGTCTGTTCGTGTCTTCTGCCCATTTTTTGACTTGACTATTTGTTTTTTGGGTGTTGAGTTTGAGAAGTACCAGCTTACCAGGTCTCTCATTTTGCTAGGTGAGGAGTGGGGACTGCTGAGGGCCAGAATGGAAGGGATTGGGACTACTGAAACTCAGTAGTGCCGGAAGAGGAGGAGGCAAGATGAGAAGCCTTGGTGGTGGTGGGGTGGGGGGACGGACTTCATGGGGAAAGAATAGAGGAGTAAAGGAGACAGGTTTATTCTGTTTCTGCTATGTGGTATGTGGGAGGCCATGGGAGATAGGTGGTGCTTTTGTTTTTGGAACCCACCTAGAATGTGGCAAGACGAGAGCGCTATGGACATGGAAGAGGAACTTCAGGAGGGAGAAGCCAAGGGAGAATTTCTGGGGGAAGTAGCCCCTGAGCTGGATGCTGGAGAAAGGACACGTGTTGATAGGCAGAGGAAATCAGGACCAGCGTCTTTGGGTTTTTTTTGTAGCCCAGGATGAGGGTGGTGCAAAGTTGGGCAGGTGCAGTAGAGAGGGGGAAATGGAAGGCCCTGACTGCCAGACTGGTTGGTTGGTACTCTCTCTTCTTTGTGGTGGGACTGAGAAGGATTTGACAAAGATGCCTGTGCCATTGTGTAGAAGGGAAGGAATCGCTGGGGAAACCATGGGCTTTTCCAAAGAGGTAACTTGCAGGTTTCATACTTAGGTCAGGATTTAGAAAAGGTGGGACTGGGAAGGCAGGGCCTGCAGACCACCAGGGGGCGGTGTGAGGGCCCCCGGAAACCTGAGCAGTGGTGGGGGGCTGGGGGCGGTGGTGAAGAAGGCAAAGAGAGGGTGGGAACACCTCGACCCAAGGAAACAAAAACAAAACCAGGAAGCAAACCTCCCTCTCCGCACCTCTGCAAAGTCGGATCCTGGAAGAGCTGCCTCTGCTCTCTACCACCCTGCTGAAACAGTCCTTCTCCCCATGCATCCTGCACTGCTGCTGACAGGTGAGGGGCTCTGTGCAGATTAGAAGACAGGTCTCTCCCACTCCCTCCTTGGCTGTGTCCCTGCCCAGGTGGCTGTGGTGCCTCACCTCTGATAAAAACTCAAAGAGGGCTTCTGGACTAGGGGAGGCAGGTGGCAGGCACAGAATGATCTTGCCCCCACCCTTAGCAAAATGAGGGATTTGCTGGGGTCTCCACTATTCTCCGCCTACCCTTTCTGCCTCTTGAAAATATTCCCACCCCCAGCCCTTGGCTGCAGCTACTGTTGTGCCCTCTTTTCAGAAGGGAGGACATCACTGTCCCTCACACCTTCCACCCTGTATGTTTGTATTTTGAAAGAATAAAGAAAAAGGGGGTGGTATTTGTCCAGCTCAGAGACTAGCCAATGGGGGAGAGATTTCAGTCCCTACCACTGGGGTAGATCTCTCTCAAATGCAGATCTGACTCCCACAATGGACAAGCCCCTCTGTGCTTCCTCTCTGCACTGCCACCAGCTGCCGTGCCACCACAGTGGCCACAGGCCCTGCATGTTTCACAGTTAGACTTATTGCTCCTCTTTCGGATTAGGTCTGGTGGTATTTACTTTTCAGACTGTGGACAAAAGTCTCACAAGTTTCTCCCATGCCTTCTGGAGGATCACTGCTATTATCTGTGATTTGTGGATAGCAGGTCAATCTATATCAACACGCAGAGAGGTGGCAAGGGGCACCAGGACATGCAGGGTCTTTGGAACCATGCAGTCTGAGTTCAAGACTGAATCTTCCTTGCAGTCAGTGTGACCTTGGACAAGCCACCTACCCAAAGAGTGGTTTCCTGACATGTAAAAAGGAGCTGGCCATACTTACTAGGGCTTGTGTGAGCATTAAGTATAAAATGTCTTTGACATACCCTCCAATGCCTGACCCTTGCCTGGTATTCTGTAATGGTAGCTACTATTAATTTTTAGAGTTATTAGTATTTATCACCCACACATGCTCCATCTAAAGAGCTGATGCCTGCTTGAGAGGAAGGCAAAGGTATGCTATGTTATCCTAGGTTATACCTCAAGCCAAGGGAATCTGTGTGTTTACTCAAGCAGCTGACGGTTGCCTCTCTCTCTCTGTTTCTACCCAGGGCAAGGCCCATCTGGGGGTCCTTACCTCTTCCTTAGCCCCACTGAATGCAGGGAGTATGATCTTTGCATGAACCCCAACCTTATTGCCTTATTAGTTATATGCATGCCCTTGACTAGTTATTTAACTTCCCTGAACCATGACTTTCTCATCTGTAAAATGGGATGAAAATACCCATCTGGCACTGGGTGTGGATCATTGCTTCCTTTCACTTCCTTTACCTACTGCCAGTCAGGCCTCAGCCCCCTCATCTTTTCCTGTGGGAGCTTCTTCCCTTCCACTTGGGCCCCAAATAAGTCCTTCCAGGAGGGGTTCTTGGCTAGTGGAAGGAGGCCCATGGTCAAGCCCTAAGACACAACCCTAGTTCTCTTTGGGGAACACATCCTTCAGGCCTGGCTTGTAGGCTCAATTGGGTCATTCAACACCATCAACCTCCCTGGGTGTCCTCCGTGGTCACCCCATGGATTCCCTTTTGGGAGGAGACTCAATCCTGGGGGTGGGGAGACCCCATGGGGACTGTCATCTTTTTTGTCCCTCCAGGGGCCCAGGGAGGCTACTCACTCCCTCTCTGTCTTCCATTAAGCCTCCTGCGCTAGGTTCTGGGGCAGCACATAAGGAGGGCAGGACTCCATCTTCATCCTCAGAAGCTCACTGTCTGGAGAACAGGCAGCCATACAAACATCACATAAAGTCCATCCATCAGGACTGCCAGGAATCCAGATACCTGCTCCAGTCAGGGTGTAGGGTTGGAGTAAGAGGAGGAACACCAGAATCCATTGAGGAAGCCACAAAGTGTGGGAAACAACATTCTTCCAGACAAGGAAACATTTGAGCCCCTACCTACTGCAGGCCAATACTGTGCACGTATTGTCTGCATGCCTTATAAGAAATCTGCAAGGTCAGTTTCATTGCACCTGATCTACAAAGAGGAAAACCCAAGTTTCAGTGTAATGAAGGGCTTGACTTGGACTTGCTTGAGGAGCAGGGATCTGACAGATTTGACTATAACTTCTGCCCTGTCTTTACCATACCAGGTTTGTTACCAACATAAGAGAC
The DNA here is from genome assembly GCF_003265705.2 of Callorhinus ursinus. NCBI lineage: Eukaryota > Metazoa > Chordata > Mammalia > Carnivora > Otariidae > Callorhinus > Callorhinus ursinus. The sequence continues at coordinate 398,198 of NW_027397176.1, read as the reverse complement.
TTTTAATGGTTGGAATTTGGGGGATGAGTCAAAAGTCATGGGAGGAAGTTTGGGGCATGGGATGCTGCAGCTCATTCTTAACCTATTAAGCCATTCCTGGGATGCTGCAGCTCCATACGGTATGGTGTGACCATGGGAAAACCAGTGTCCTGGTCCAAGGCCTTCTGTGACCTCCTAGAGACCCAGGGGAGCAGCTGCCAGCCCTGGAGCACATCTGCGCATTCCCAGCCTTGTCTGATTCTCTGTCCTCCCCAGAAAATACATTTAAGCTTGCAGAGAACTCTCTGGTGAAGGAAAATCCACACTTGGAGATGATGGCTCTCCCTGTATTTGAGAGAAAATCATTTTTCTGCTAAACGTGTTCAGCCACTCGAAAAAAAAAAAAAAAGTAAAATGAATCTTGCATCGTTCCTGTAGAGCAACACTACAAGAATAGTAGTTGTGAAAGTCTATGAATGTCTCCCCCACCAACACATGTACTTCCCATCCCTTGTTCTTCATGGGGTTCAATTTCTTGGCTGAGATGATGAGATGAAGATGGCTCTCTTCCTGTGGGCTCCAACATAAGATCTGGAGAGAGCATCTGACTTTTCCCACAGGAAATAAATTCCCAGACCTACTGACTGTAATTTACTTATTTTACTATCAAAAGCTCTTATGAAATATTTCACACATGCAGACAAGTGTAGAGAATTATATAAAAGAACATACATGCGTACGTGGCTTCATCCAGTCTCAAGATTTTTTATCATATTTGCTTAGTATCTTCTTTTCTCAAAAGAATGTTGCTTTGCATGTTTCAAACTCAATATAAGCTGTATCATAGTCTAAATGTACTTCTGCAATTTGCTTTTTCCCATCACAATTGTGCTTTAAATTTACCTATTTTGGTGTTTTAGGACTACATCATTTATTCTGAATATTGTATAGTATTATTTTGCATGAACATGGCTTAAATTTTTGCTCATTTAGATGATTTCAAAATTTTCTTATCCTGTCCATGTCTCTTTGGGGAGATGGACAAAAGTCTCAAGAAGTCAAGTTGCTGATCAAAGAATATCACTTCAATGAGCTAATACAACACTGTTTTGCAAGTCGGTGAATCCTTTCTCTTTCACAGGTGGATATTCTTGTTTTACCACGTCCTTCCAACACTCTGCATTTTGAGACTATAGATTGTTGCCAGTATGATGGGTGTAGTTTTTCCTTTTATTTTAAAATTTTTAAAAATTTAAAAATTTTAAATTTTTTTATTTAAATTCAGTTTAGTTATCATATACTGTAGTATTAGTTTCAGGGGTAGATTTCAATGATTGGTGTAGTTTTAATTTGTATTTTCCTGTTTACTAGCACAGTGTAGTGATTGCTTGATACTAATCCTTTTTGTTTATATGTAAAGTGATCATATACTATGCCAGCTAGATAATTTTGAGTGAGAAGAGGCTATTAATACAACAATTACCCTGAGGCAACAGAGATACACCAGTGCTGTTCCAGGTAGACAGGGACATGTGCTCACCCTCGCTCTGTGCACTGACTCTATATACTTCATTGTCCAGTACCGACATGTGGCTCATACTTTGACTTTTTAGAGGCCAATTTTTGTTCTTTTGTATAGATATTTTTTCTTTTAATGAAGCCAGATTTGTTATTTGGCTTGTTAATTTTTGTGCCTTACATAAAATTATTGCTTTTCACATTTAGATTTTTAATATACTTGGAATTATTTTTGTTAATGATGAAAGCAAAAAAATATTACCATTGTTGCTACATTATTGTTGTTATTGTTATAATTTTACCATGTGGAGAGCCCCAGCATGCTGTGTTGATGACTTCATACCTTCCCATCTGATCTCTAAAGCTACTGTGTCATTTTTCAAGTTCTGTTTCTGAGTCCTGTTTTCTGTTTCCTGGTTGATTCATCTATTCTTGTGGTAGTGTTCCATTCTTTCTTCATTACTTTAGTTTTGTAATAGCTTTGGTGATTCTTAGGGCACAGATCTCCATTTATTCTCCAAAATTATCTTGTCTCTTTTTCATCCTATGCATTTTAAGATGAGCTTGTCATGGAATATACCGACACACAACCCATACTCACACTTTCACAGACACACACACACAAACACACAGTTTTGCAATTTTATTGCTTTTATAGATTTAAGTTTGTAATATTTTGTCTTTTAAGCCTTGAGAATGGTATATCTTCTCATTTAATCATGTCTTTATTTATGTAAAGACCTGAAGGGAAGAATCTCTTTATGGAAAAAGGGACAAATCTAAGAGAAAATACTGATAGTTACCACATGCCAAAAGGGCACTCCTCAATGAAATGGCTGGGCCCCTGCAAAATACTTTATGTTAGTGTGAGAGGACCATCAGCCCAAGGTGGAAGAATTTGTTTAATGAATAATATAAAGGGAAAAATAGTGCAGAGCTGAAGGGACAAGTTGCTAGATAGAAAGAATGAGGTATTTGTTAGGTAAAGTATTAGGTAAGATAGTATTGGTAACAGTATCACTGAAAGTTAGAAGACAGTGGGACTGATAGTATCTTTATCTTTACATTTTTATAGGAAATGGATTTCTAGTCTGGAATTCTGGGATCCTGAAGTGTGTGTGTGTGTGTGTGTGTGTGTGTGTGTGTGTGTGTGTGTGTGTGAAAGAGAGAGAGAAACATTTCTCTGAGGGGAAATACATACATATCTCACATAGATTGTAATCTTAAATCCTAAAACAACCATGCTGGTAGGTTCTATTTTCTTTATTTTGCAAAAGAGAAAAGGTCAGAATGTTAAGTGATTTTCATGCCCCCCCCAATAGGTGCCACAGTTGGAATTCAAACCCATTCAGCTGGAGCTGGAGCTTCTTGTACTCTACTGCACTGTCCCTACCATCTTCACACTGTGTTTAGCTCAGTATGAGAGCTCAAACAAGAAGATACCATTTTATTGGATCTTAGCTGAGAACATATGTGTGGGGTGACTCAAATTTTTCTTCATTCTGCACATATCTGTGAATGACTGTAAAAACTCTGCAAATATTGATTTTGAGGGTTACCAGTGAATTTTATTTAGCAAACAGACAGATTCACAAATACAGAATCTGCAAATAATAAGACTTGATTATTTATACATACATTTTATATTTTAATTATATATAATAAAACATTATTACACTATGTATTCTTTTGCAGCTTGCTTTTTCAATATTATTGTTGTGAGTTCATTTATATTCATACATGTAAATCTAGTCTATGTGTCAATGCTATCTAGTACTACATTATATAAATGTATCACAGTTTGATTATCCATTTGCCTGTTAATGAAAATTTAAATACTTCTAAAATAAAGATATATTTGTCTTTATTTATAGTCTTAGAAAATGTAACTCCTAGGCATCCCTTTTTAGGAACTTATTTGAAAGATGAACCCCAAGAAAATGAGGGAGTAATTCAATAAAGTGGAAAACTCAGAACCCAGGAAGCATAGGATGTCATGCAGCAGAGAGGTGAAGGGAGTCCCCAGAAAGTCAGTGGCGGGAACTGTGCAGTTTGCAGTAGGAACTCAGTGGGCCCCAAAGAAGTCACTTCCAGAAAAACAAATGAACTAATAAATTTTCAGATTCATTTGATACTGGGGAGGTTAGGTTGCACTAGAAAAAGGCATGTAGGAAACTAAACAAACAAACAAGGACTTATTAACTACCATAAATCAAAGTTATACAATAAATAAAATGTAATCATTGTATACTATTGAAATGGAAATGAAAAATATTTACTCCCATTGCAATAATATTTCAAACTTCAAGTAATTCTTTAAACAGAAAGTATAATATAATCATATTGGCAGGCTGAGAGGATGGTTCATTTGTGTAAGTGGGAAGGGAGAAGATACAAAAGGCAAGAATTCCATATAGAGAATGTTTGCGCATGAAGGAGCAGCAACACAAGCCTATTGTGAGGAAGTAGGAAGGTGTGTACCAAGGAGGAATAGGTGTAGGGTTGAAGTGGTTGCCTCTGAGCAGTGGGGACTTTGAAGTAAGATGGAGTAAGGTCCTACTCCCACCTCTTTTACTTCCTTGTGGTGCTATTTGACTCTCAACCTTTGTACATGCCCTGTCTTATTAAAAAGCAAAACCAAAAATGCCCCTACAATTTAATTTGAGCAAATCCCTCTTAAAGATCTATCTTCTGTAGGTACTACCCATTTACCCCTACTGAATTTGTTCTGGTTTCTCATTGCTTCAGTATGCATGTATCCAGGGTCTTGGAGGAAACCTGGAGATATTTTCCAGTCCTGTAGACTCCCAGACTCTTCTCCTGTGCTGGGTGTCAAGCAGAGATGCTTGTCACTGCTTTGAATTAGAATCATCTTTGCCATGGCAACCACTGTCAGTTGATGTGGCTAAGACTGAGGTTTGGGCACAGCTGGTGGTAATGTGATTTGTGCTCAGTTACAGCAAAATTTCAGTTGTTAGAATTAAAAAGAGCAGGTAATCTAATGTGTCTGCTCTTGATTCTTTGATTTCCAAAGCACCAGTGTGTTTTAATTCCAGAGGTGTGTTGACAGGGAGGCAACTGCTCTGTGCCTTGGAGGTGATTGGGATGGCAAGCAGAGATGAGGTTTCTTGTAATTGCTCCTGCTTTCCAGCCTGATCATGACATGGACCCCATGCAGCAAGCCCTGTGACCAGGAAATGCTGCCAATCCAGCTCCCAGCAGGGCATGTTGAGTCTCTGCTCATCCACACAGGCCAAGAAAATGCTCTAGCGCCAATGTGTCAATCCCCAGTCTGTCTTCAATTCCTACTCTGTGTTGGCTTGCATAATTAAAAAAAAAAAAACACAAGAAGCAACAAGTGAATCAGCGAGGATGAAAAAGATCATCTGTCATGGCTTCAGCTCTTAAGCAGGGCCCTGTGTTACCCAGTAAGTCCCTGCATCTTATATTGTCATGGATGGTTAGCCTGATAGAAGAGAAAGGCCCAGACCTTGGAGCAGGGCAGGCCAGTCTGCAAGTCATGGGGTTGCTACTTCCAGCTGTTGAATCTTTGAAATATTATACAACCTCACAGCAAAAGGGAGTTGGTGATACAGGCCTTATAGAGATTGTGATGAGACTTAGTGGTCATATATATCCATCTATCTGGCCTAAAATGCAATACCCAGTAGGCCCTCTGCGAAGGGCAGTGTGAGGGCTTCCTCTATTGTCCTCCATCAAAAACCATGCCCTGATGCACAAAGTTTGTCCTATATGGGGTCTTAGAAGTTATCTAGACCAATGTCTCTCTCCCCATTTTAGCCATGTTTTCTCTCTCTATCTCCTAGGCTTTTCTTGTGCTTTATGTAATTTGTATGGCCTCAAAAGGAGAATTGAGGCCCCAAGATTCTGAATCACCCTCTCCATCCTAACTTTGCAGATGAGGAGGTAAACTGACTTATTCTAAATCATGCAGCTGGATGATTGGTTACTAACTCAAGACTCCTTGTCCCTTTATTGTCCTCCTCCAGTCCCTCTTGAGACCACAGCATGGTCTCTGAGGATAGACATATTGAAACTGAAGCAATGAAAGAGGGCCCTACTGTGGGACTATTTGAGGGGGTGGGGTCCTATTTGAAGGATTGGGGCAACCACAAGTTGTGCTCACCTAAGCCATGCTGTGATGGGGCAGAAGTGTTGGAAGTTGGGGTGAAGTTGAAAGTTTTGTTTCCTTATGGTGAGTTCAGGCACTATGCCCAGAGAGATATTTTTATTTATAGTCAAGGAAGGCTAAAGCCACAAGTAAGTGAGGGGTTTCCTGGGATCAGGAATGTGGTATATAAACAGGTCAGTGTGGTGACTCAGGACCGAGGTGGTCAATGGGGAGTGATTGCTGGAGTTGCCTTTTCTACGGTGCTGGGCACTAGTCTGAGTCAGAAGTGACAGCTTAAAAGAGCACTGCAGAGCCATGCAAGACCTGAGAAGTGATGGACAAAAGGACACATGGCAGATGTGGGAATCTGGGAGTAAAAAGGGTTATTTTCTTGGTTTAGGAGTTGAATTCTTTGAGCCATACCCAGGAGGATTTACCTATCTTGGATATTTCATGTGAATAGAATCACACAAAATGTAGCCTTCTGTGGCTGGCTTTTTATGCATAGCATAATGCTTCCAAGCTTCATCCATGTTGTAGTGTGCATCAGTATTTCATTGCTTTTTGTTGTTGTTGCTGAATGCCATTTCATTATATAACCGCACCATATTTTGTTTATCCATTCCGATCAGATATTTGGGTTATTTCAACTGTTTATTCTAAATACAGATGCTGTAAACATTCATGTACAGATTTTGGTGTGGGCATGATTTCTTTTCTCTTGGATATTTACTTAGGAATGGCATTGCTAGGTCCTTTGATAACTCTGTGCTAATAGTTAGAGGAATTGCCTCTTTTCCAAAATGGTTGCACCATTTTACATTCCTACCAGAAATGTATGAAGGTTTCAATTTCTCAGTGCCATCACCAATATTCATTAGAGTCTGTTTTTTGATTGTTTTCTAGTGATTGTGAAGTGGTATCTCATTGTGGTTTTGACTTGCATTTCCCTGATTACTATTTTTACCATCTTTTCATGTGGCCACTTGTATAACTTCTTTGCAGGAATGTTGATTCAAATCCTTTGCCCAATTTTTAAATTGGGTTATTGGTCTTTTTAAAAAAATTCATTTAATTGTAAAGGTTCTTTATGTATTCTGAGTATAAATCCCTTACCAGATACATGATTTACACATATTCTCTCTCATATATATACATTCAGTGGTATATTTATATGTACACACACACACACACACACACACACACACACACACACACACACACACACACACACACACAGGCCATTGTGAATAATGCTGCAGTGAACATGGGGGAGCAGGTATCTCTTTGCAATAGTGATTTTATTTCCTTTGGAAAACCCAGAATTTGGATTGCTTAATCATATATAGTTCAATTTTAATCTCTTGAGGAACCTCCACACTATTTTCCATAGTGGCCGCCCTAATTTACATTCCTACCAACAGTGCACAAAATTTCCCTTTTGTCCACAGCCTCACCAATACTTGTATCTTGACTTTTTGATTATAGTCACTGTAATAGGTGTGAGGTAATACCACATTGTGGTTTTGATTTGCATATGCTTGATGACTAGTGATTAAAAAAAGATTTATTTATTTATTTGAGAGAGAGAATGAGCGAGTAGGGTGAGGAGCAGAGGGAGAGAATCTTAAGCCGACTCCCCCTTGACCATGGAGCCTGACGTGGGGCTCGATCTCATGACCCTGAGATCATGACCTGAGCCAAAACCAAGAGTTGGATGTTTAAAAGACTTGAGCCACCCAAGCACCCCGAAGATTAGTCATGTTGAACATCTATTCATATACCTGTTGGTGATTTATTTGTCTTAAAAATGTTTATTCAAGTCTTCTGCCCAGTTTTTATTTTTTATTTTTATTTTTTCGTGTTCCATGATTCATTGTTTGCATATAACACCCAATGCTCCATTCAGTAGGTGCCCTCTTTAATACCCATCACCAGGCTAACCCATCCCCACACCCTAGAACTCTCAGTTTGTTTCTCAGAGTCCATAGTCTCATGGTTCGTCTCCCCGTCCAGTTCCTCCACCTTCATTTTTTCCTTCCTGCTATCTTCTTCTTATTTTTTTTAACATATAATGTATTATTTGTTTCAGAGGTACAGGTCTGTGATTCAACAGTCTTACACAATTCACAGCGCTCACCATAACACATACCCTCCTCAATGTCTATCACCCAGCCACTCCATCCTTTACACCCCCACCAAACCAGCAACCCTCAGTTTGTTTCCTGAGATTAAGAATAACTCATATCAGTGAGGTCATATGATACATGTCTTTCTCTGATTGACTTATTTCACTCAGCATAATACCCTCCAGTTCCATCCACATCATTGCAAATGGTAAGATTTCATTCCTTTTGATGGCTGCATAATATTCCATTGTATATATATTCCACTTCTTCTTTATCCATTCATCTGTTGATGGACATTTTGGCTCTTTCCATTGTTTGGTTAATGTGGACATTGCTGCTATAAATATCATGGTGCACGTACCCATTCAGATCCCTACAATTGTATCTTTGGGGTAAATACCCAGTAGTGCAATTGCTGGGTCATACGGTAGCTCTATTTTCAACTTTTTGAGGAACTTCCATACTGTTTTCCAGAGTGGCTGCACCAGCTTGCATTCCAACCATGAATGTAGGAAGGTTCCCCTTTCTCCCCATCCCTGCCAAAATCTGTCATTTCCTGACTTGTTAATTTTAGCCATTCTGACTGGCGTGAGGTGGTATCTCATTAAGGTTTTAATTTGGATTTCCCTGATGCCGGGCGATGTTGAGCACTTTTTCATGTGTCTGTTGGCCATTTGGATGTCTTTGGAAAAATGTTCATGTCTTCTGCCCATTTATTGATTGGATTATTTGTTCTTTGGGTGTTGAGTTTGATAAATTCTTTATAGATTTTGGATACTAGCCCTTTATCTGATATGTCATTTGCAAATAACTTCTCCCATTCTGTTGGTTGTCTTTTGGTTTTGTTGACTGTTTATTTTGCTGTGCTAAAGCTTTTTATCTTGAGGCAGTTCTAATAGTTCATTTTTGCCCTTGCTTCCCTTGCCTTTGGCGGTTTCTAGGAAGAAGTTGCTGCAGTTGAGGTCGAAGAAGTTGCTGCCTGTGTTCTCCTTTAGGACGTTGAGGGACACCTGTCTCACATTTAGTCTTTCAACCATTTTGAGTCTATTTTTGTGTGTGGTGTAAGGAAATGGTCCAGTTTCATTCTTCTGCATGTGGCTGTCCAATTTTCCCAACACCATTTGTTGAAAAGACTGTCTTTTCTCCATTGGACATTATTTTCTACTTTGTCGAAGATTAGTTGACCATAGAGTTGAGGGTCCATTTCTGGGCGCTCTATTCTGTTCCATTGATCTATGTGTCTGTTTTTGTGCCAGTACCATACTATGTGGACAATGACAGCTTTGTAGTAGAGCTTGAAGTCGGGAATTGTGGTGCCACCAGCTTTGCTTCTCTTTTTCAACATTCCTCTGGCTATTCGGAGACTTTTCTCGTTCCATACAAATTTTAGGATTATTTGTTCCATTTCTTTGAAAAAAGTAGATGGTATTTTGATGGGGATTGCATTGAATGTGTAGATTGCTCTAGGTAGCATTGACATCTTCACAATATTTGTTCTTCCAATCCATGAGCATGGAATGTTTTTCCATTTCTTTGTGTCTTCCTCAATTACTTTCATGAGTATTTTATAGTTTTCTGAGTACAGATTCTTTGCTTCTTTGGTTAGATTTATTCCTAGGTATCTTAAGGTTTTGGGTGCAATTGTAAATGGGATCGACTCCTTCATTTCTCTTTCTTCTGTCTTGTTGTTAGAGTATAGGAATGCCACTGATTTCTGTGTGTTGATTTTATATCCTGCCACTTTACTGAATTCCTGTATGAGTTCTAGCAGTTTTGAGGTGGAATCTTTTGGGTTTTCCACACAAAGTATCCTATCAGCTGCAAAGAGTGAGAGTTTGACTTCTTCTTTGCCGATTTGGACGCCTTTGATTTCTTTTTGTTGTCTGATTGCTGTGGCTAGGACTTCTAGTACTATGTTGAATAGCAGTGGTGATAGTGGACATCCTGCCATGTTCCTGACCTTAGGGGGAAAGCTCTCAGTTTTTCCCCATTGAGAATGATATTTACTGTGGGTTTTTCATAGATGGCTTTTATGATACTGTGGTATGTACCCTCTATCCCTATACTCTGAAGAGTTTTGATCAAGAAAGGATGCTGTACTTTGTCAAATGCTTTTTCTGCATCTATTGAGAGGATCATATGGTTCTTGTTCTTTTATTAATGTGTTTTATCACATTGATTGATTTGTGGATGTCAAACCAACCTTGCAGCCCAGGGATAAATCCCACTTGGTCGTAGTGAATAATCCTTTTAATGTACTGTTGGATCCTATTGGCTAGTATTTTGGTGAGAATTTTTGCATCCATGTTCATCAAGGATATTGGTCTGTAGTTCTCTTTTTTGATGGGATCTTTGTTTGATTTTGGGATCAAGGTAATGGTGGCCTCATAAAACGAGTTTGGAAGTTTTCTTTCCATTCCTATTTTTTGGAACAGTTTCAGAAGAATAGGTATTAATTCTTCTTTAAATATTTGGTAGAATTCCCCTGGGAAGTCTTCTGACCCTGGGCTTTTGTTTTTGGGGAGATTTTTGATGACTGCCTCAATTTCCTTAGTGATTATAGGTCTGCTCAGCTCTTCTGTTTCTTCCTAGTTCAGTTTGGTAGTTTATACATCTCTAGGAATGCATCCATTTCTTCCCGATTATCTAATTTGCTGGCATATATAGTTGCTCATAATATGTTCTTATAATTGTACTTCTTTTGTGTTGGTTGTGATCTCTCCTCTTTCATTCATGATTTTATTAATTTGGGTCATTTCTCTTTTCTTTTTGATAAGTGTGGCCAGGCGTTTATCAATCTTATTAAGTCTTTCAAAGAACCAACTCCTAGTCTCATTGATCCCTTCTCTGTTCTTTTGGTTTCTATTTCATTGATTTCTGCTCTGATCTTTATTATTTCTCTTGTCCTGCTGGGTTTAAGCTCTATTTGCTGTTCTTTCTCCAGCTCCTTTAGGTGTAGGGTTAGGCTGTGTATTTGAGACCTTTCTTGTTTCTTAAGAAAGGCTTGTATTGCTATATACTTTCTTCTTAGGACTGCCTCTGCTGCATCCCAAAGATTTTGAACAGTTGTGTTTTCATTTTCGTTTGTTTCCATGAATTTTTAAAATTCTTCTTTTATTTCCTGGTTGACCCATTCATTCTTTAGTAGGATGCTCTTTAGCCTCCATGTATTTGAGTTCTTTCCGACTTCCTCTTGTTATTGAGTTCTAGTTTCAAAGCATTGTGATCTGAGAATATGCAGGGAATAATATCAATCTTTGGTATCGGTTGAGACCTGATTTCTAACCCAGTATGTGTTCTGTTCTGGAGAAAGTTCCATGTGCACTCAAGAAGACTGAGTATTCTGTTGTTTTAGGGTGGAATGTTTTGTATATATCTATGAGGTCCGTCTGGTCCAGTGTGTCATTCAAAACTCTTGTTTCTTTGTTGATTTTCTGCTTAGATGATCTCTCCATTGCTGAGAGTGGAGTATTGAGATCTCCTACAATTAACATATTATTATCAATATGACTCTTTATTTTGGTTAACAGTTGGCTTATGTAGATGGCTCCTCCCATGTTGGGGGCACAGATATTTACAACTGTTAGATCTTCTTGTTCGATAGACACTTTAAGAAGGACATAGTGTCCTTCTGTGTCTCTAACTACAGTCTTTAGTTTAAAATCTAATTGTCTGATATAAGAATTGCTACCCCAGCTTTCTTTGAGGTCCATTGGCATGGAAAATGGATCTCCATCCCTTTACTTTCAGTCTGGATGTATCTTTAGTTTCAAAATGAGACTCTTGTAGACAGCATATGGATGGATCCTGTCTTTTTATACAATCTGCACCCCTGTGCCATTTTATGGGAGCTATTAAGCTGTTCACGTTGAGAGTGATTATTGAAGGATATGAATTTATTGTCATCATGTTGCTTGTGAAGACCTTGTTTTTATAGATTGTCCCTGTAAATTTCTGTTGTATATCACTCTTGGGGTCTTTCTCCTTTTATAGAACCCCCCCTTAATATTTCTTGCAGGGCCGGCTTAGTGGTCACATATTCTTTCAGTTTCTGCCGGTCTTGGAAGCTCTGCATCTCTCCAACCATTCTAAATGACAGTCTTTCTCGATAAAGTATTCTTGGCTGCATGTTCTTCTCATTTAGTACCTTGAATATGTCTTGCCAGACCTTTCTGGCTTGCCAGGTCTCTGTGGATAAGTCTGATGTTATTCTGATGTTCCTCCCTCTGTATATAAGGAATCTCTTCCCCCTAACTGCCCTTAAGATGATTTCCTTGGTTCTAAGATTTGTGAGTTTTACTATTACATGCCGGGGTGTTTTCCTATCTTCCTTGATCTTGGGAGGGGTCCTCTCTTCCTCTAGGACACAAATGTTTGTTTCATTCCCCAGATTAGGGAAGTTCTCTGCTACAATTTGCTCAAATATATCTTCTAGTCCTCTCTCTCTCTCCACCTCTTCAGGGATCCCAGAAATTCTGACATTAGATCATTTCATGGTGTCACTTATTTCTCTGATTCTACTTTCATAGATTCTGAGTTGTTTTTCCCTGGCCTCCTCTTTTCCCTTCTTGTCTATTAATTGGTCTTCTAGTTCACTAACTCGTTCTTCTGCCTCGCTTACCCTAGTTGTTAGATTATCTAGATTAGATTGTATTTTATTGATAGCATTTTTAAATTCTGCCAGTTCTGCTTTCATTTCTGCCCTTAGAAACTCTATATTGTCATTAATCGATTTCTGCATTCTAGCTATTGACTTCACAATTGCTAGCCTGAATTCCATCTCTGACATCTTGGTTATATCTGCGTCCATTTGTAAATCTGTGGCAAAAGTCACAATCTTTGAGTCTTTCCTATTTTGGGGGTTCCTCCTCCTAGTCATTCTGTGGAGGGGTGGTTGAGGGAATGTACAAAGTCCAAATTATTGACCATAACCCAAGCAAGAAGCACCTGTTTTCTAGGGACTTAATGGTTACTGGCCTCTTGTTTTCCCAGCCTGTCTTCTGGGTGAGGGGACTGCCCCACTGTTACTCAAACAACCCTGTTTGGGTAGAGTTGCCCTGCCCCCTGTGGTGGGGGATGGGCTCAGTGAAAACCGGCTTTTTGGGGCTTTTGTTCTCTGGCGGTTTTCCCTGGTGGCTTTCTGCATCTCTTCCAAGAGTCAGAGCAGAAGAGATCATTCCCAACCCTCTGCCTCAGAGCAGAGAGATCACAGTCTGTTCTTCAGTGAGCTCTCCAGGCCACACTATCTCTGTTTCTGTCTGTGCTGCTATAAACTACAGTGTCCTGGGTTGTGCACCCCTCACCTGCGCTCCCAATCCTCGCCTCCAGGTTGGGGTGTCTCTCTGACCTTTGTGCTTCTAAAACCACCAGCTGCCCTCAGTTCACACGCACGGCCCTGCCGCTCTAGGTCTCCCCCTGGGGTGCTGCCCTAAAGTTCTTTCCCTGTCACTACTGGTCTGCGAGCCTGTGCCCATTCCCCAGTGCAGGAGGCTTTCCCTCACTGTAGGTCTAGGATCCCCACAGCCAGGCTCCCTCCCCCTGCCATTTATCTTCCAATATATGTTCATGGAATTACGACTCCCTGCTTCATACCTTGAAACCAACCACCTGAGATATTCTGTTTGTAGTGATCTAGATCTATCTTCTTACATCTCAGGCTGATTTTGTGGTTGTTCAGGGTGTTCTGGTAATTATCCAACTCAATTAGTTTGGAATAGGGTCCTCTACTGCTCTGCCATCTTTTACAGGTCCTCTCCCATAGGTTTTGAACCAATGCATTTTCATTCTCATTAATTTCAATGAATTGTTTAAGTTCTTCTTCAATTTCCTGGTTGACCCATTGATTTTTAGCTGGATACTCTTTAACCTCCAGTGTTTGAGTTTCTTCCAAATTTCCTCTTGTGGTTGAGTTCCAGTTTCAAAGCACTGTGGTCTGAAAATATGCAGGGAATAATCTCAATCTTTGGTATCGGTTGAGTCCTGATTTGTGACCCAGTATGTGGTCTATTCTGGAGAAAGTTCCATGTGTGTTCGGGAAGAATGTCTATTGTGTTGTTTTAGGATGGAATGTTCTGTATATATCTATGAAGTCCATTGGGTCCAGTGTGTCATTCAGAGTTATTGTTTCTTTTTTGATCTTCTGCTTAATGATCTGTCCATTGCGGAGAGTGGAGTGTTGATGTCTCCTACTATTAATGTATTATTATCAATATATTTCTTTATTTTGATTATTAATTGGTTTATGTAGTTGGCTGCTCCCATGTTGGGGCCATAGGTATTTATAATTGTTATATCTTCTTGTTGGATAGACCCTTTAAGTATAATATAGTGTCCCTCTACATCTCTTCTTGTGGTCTTTGGTTTAAAATCTAATTTATCTGATATGAGGATTGCTACCCCAGCTTTCTTTTGAGGTCTATTAGTGTGGTAGTTGGTTCTCCATTCCCTCACTTTCAATCTGGATGTGGCTTTAGGTTCAAAATGAGTCTCTTGTAGACAGCATATAGATGGGTCCTGCTTTTATATCCAATTTAAAATGCTGTTTCTTTTGATGGGAACATTTAGCCCATTTACATTTAGAGTGACTATTAGAAGATATGAATTTAGTGTCATTGCACTGCCTGTAAAGTCCCTGTTTCTATAGATTTTCTGTTTCTTTCTGGTCTATGTGACTCTTGCGGTCTCTCTTGATTTCCAGAATCCCCCTTAATATTTCTTGCAGGGCTGGCTTGGTGGTCATATATTCTTTCAATTTCTGCCAGTCCTGAAAGCTCTTTATCTCTCCATCCATTCTGAATGACAGTCTTGCTGGATAAAGTATTCTTGGCTGGATGTTCTTTTCATTTAGTATCCTGAATATGTCTTGCCAGCCCTTTCTGGCTTGCCAGGTTTCTGTGGACAGGTGTGATATTATTCTGATGTTCTTCCCTCCATATATAAGGAACCTTCTCTCCCTGGCTATTCTCAGGATTGTTTCCTTGGCTTTAAAATTTGCAAGCTTCACTCTTATATTTCGGTGTGTTGATTTATTTTTATTGACTTTGAGAGGGGTCCTCTCTGCCTCTTGGACTCTAATGCTTGTTTTCTTCCCCAGATTAGGGAAGTTCTCAGCCATGATTTGCTCAAATATACCATCTAACCCTCTCTCTCTTTCCACCCCCTTGGGGATCCCTATTATTCTGACATCGGAATGTTTCATGGCATCATTAATCTTTGCAGTCCTTTTCTCATGTGCTACTAGCAGCCTATCTCTCTTTTCTCCTACTTCCTTTTCCACCTGCTTGTCTTCTAGATCACTAATTCTCTCTTCTGCTTCCTTTACCCTGGCTGTTAAAGTATCCAGTTTAGACCGCATTCATAGCATTTTTTAAGTTCGGCCTGATTAGATCTCATTTCTGCTCTTAGAGATGCTATATTGTCACTAACGCTTTTTTCAAGCCTAGGTATTGACTTTATAATTGCTATCCTGAATTCTATCTCTGACATCTTGCTTATATCCATATCCATTAGTTCTGTGACAGAGGACACTGTCTCTGTTTCTTTTCTTTGTTGAGCATTCCTCCTCTTAGTCATTCTGTCAAGAGATGGTTGAGTAAATAAGCAGAGTCCAAAATATCAACCGTGACCCAAGATAGATGCACCCTAGCAAAATCCGGAGTGGTCAGACACCACCACTGAAAAAACCAAGCCAAAATGAAACACAAAAATAAAATAAAAAATTGAAATATTTTTTAAAAAGGGGGGAGAGGGAGGGGATGGGGCTATAATCTCTCAGTGTGTACAAAGCAGGGGTTTTCAATTGCTCCTGGGTGTATTTTGGTCTATGTGTTAGAGGACACTATGTCCCAAAATTACAATGAAAGTAAAACTTGTATATATAAAAAGGTAAAACTGAATAGAGTGAAAAAAGAGCTAAAATAAAGCATACATCTATAAAAAAACATAGGTGTATAAAAATATAAGTTAAAAAAATATGAACATGGGAGACAATGGACTCTGAGGGGCAAACTGAGGGTTCTAGAGGGGAGGGGGGTGGGGGGATGTGTTGGCCTGGTGATGAGTATTAAAAAGGGTGAGTTCTGCGTGGAGCACTGGGTGTTGTGCACAGGCAGCGAATCATGGAACACTACATCAAGGACTAATGATGTAATGTATGGTGATTAACATAACAATAAAAAAATAAAGAAAAACGAGTATGAAAAATAACTTGATGTACTAGACACCTAATTGAGGAGAAGGTAAAAAGAAATATACAACAGAGAAAAAGGATGGGAAAAGAAAAAAAGAACAATATCTGAAAAATAAACAAGTCATGAGGCCACACCTGGAGCTCAATATACAATTTTCCTCTGGCGTTGGGATTTTCCAGTCTTATAGGAGTCATAGGATTGTCATCCACCTGTTCTTCCAGGCTGTCTTTTGGGGGAGGGGCCTGTCATGTTGTTTCTCAGGCAACCCTGCCTGTGAGGAGTTGCCCCACTCCCTGTCAGGGGGATGGGTTCTGTAGAAACTGGTCTTCTGTGTATCTTTTGTTCCCTGGTGGCTTTCCACACCTCTTCAGAGGATCAGAGCAAAAATGGCTGCAGCCAAACCTCTGGCCCAGAGCAGAAAAATCTCCATCTGCTCTCTTTAATAAACCCTCCAGGACAGTCTCCACTTCTGCCTCTGCTGCTGAAAACTGCAGCCTCCCACAGTGTGCACCCACAGCAACTCTCTGAGAGGTAGTCTCCGGGGCCCTGGAATGCCTCTGCCCTTTGTAACTCTAAAACTACAAGTGGCTGTGGGCTTGCTGTGCACTTGAAGCTCCGGAATCAGGTCTCAGTTCTGCTCTAAAGCCCTTCCTCAGCCACTACTGCTCTGTGAATTTTTGCCCAGTCATGGGCGCAGGTTCCAGATATTTTCAGACTGTTCAAGAAAAGAGCGGTTATTGACCGTCCTGGCTTGTGATTTATGGCGATCTGAGCTGAGAGTCCCTTCCTGAGCTGGCTGACCATAACCTGCTTCCTGGCTCCAATGCTAGGGCCCTCTACCATTTCAGGAATCCCCTTTTGCTCTGTGGTCCCTCATAATCTGAGACCACAATGCCCTACCCAGAATTCTACCTTTTCATTTCCAGAGCCCTTACAGAGAAGGATGTCTTTCCCTAGAGCAGATTTCTAAGGGTTCTGATTTTGCATTCCGGTGTTATATCACTTTCCAGGAGCCAGCTTATGGAGGCTCCCTCCCCTTTCCGTTTATCTTCTGATCTCTCCCTACAGATTCATGACTCTTCACATCCTATCTTGCAAAAGGCACTCACTTTTCTGCTTGTAGAGATCCAGATATATATTCTTAAATCTCAGACTAATTTCATGGTGTTCAAAATGGTTTGATAGATATCCAGATAAATTCAGAGGACCAGTTGAAATGGGGTCCCCTACTTCTCCACCATCTTCTTCTTATTTTTAACTTATGACAGTTTTATTATAATGTGTCTTGGTGTGAGTCTCTTTGGGTTCCACTTATTTGGAATTCTCTGGGCTTCCTGAATCTGGGGGTCTGTTTCTTTCCTCAGGTTAGAAAAGTTTTCAGATATCATTTCTTTGAATATACTTTTTGCTTCTTTCTCTCTGTCTTCTAGTTTGCTGATCTGTTCTTTTGTTTGAGACCTGCCTATGATCCTAGATTGTGCCCATCTAGTGAAAAGGATGTATAGCCACACTGCAGCTCAGGTTGAAAAGTTTATAGTGTTTACCCTCTTTATGGTGGCCTAGTATGTGATAGAGGTGTAGAACATCACCCATATGTGGCAATGAAAAGCCTTCTGCAGGAAGGCTTTTGCCTCATCTTGGACTTGTGTACTGATCCGGATGTTCAGTTCCTACATGTCTCACTGCAGCCAGGAGTGAGCTGTACAGTGATTATCTGAAGTACTGCAAGGTGAAACACAAAGAAGAGAGAAGACACACCATCTAAGGCTGTGTTGCAGTAGTGCTGCCCATGGTATTATAAAGCAGCTTTGGCCCTGTGGTCTGAAATAGTTGGAGAATAAAGGGCTTCAGCTATTCTACTTTGCAATATTGAAATACATGGACAAACCTTTTGGGATTCTATAATAAACATAATATTTTACAGCTGCAATTTGTGCACTGAATATTTTAACATATATTTTTTTAATTCAGTAAGTACTGCAATAGAATTCTGAAAACAGACCCTGGAATGAGGTGAATTTAATTAAAAAATGCCGAATCTCTCTTAGGGCAGAAAAAAAAATCTAGTCTGCTGTTGAACTCTTCTATTAAATTTTTCATTTCAGTTATTGTACTCTTTAACTGTGTGATTTCTGTTTGGTACTTTTTAATATTTTCCATCTCACTGTTGAAATTCTTTGTTCATGCATTGATCTCCTGACCTTGGTAAGCATCTTTATGGCTATAATTTTGAACTCTCTGTATTCTTCTGTCTATTCATTTTCTTTGACTTTCTGTGTTGGTTTCTGTGCATTAGATAAAACAGTCACCCCTTCTGATCTTGACAGAGTGATTTCATGTCTCCCACAAGGAGATGAAACTTATTAATCACCTGGCCCAAGTTCCTGGTTGTCTCTCAAACCTTTGTGATTGTCCAAGCTGCCTTCTCTGTTCTTAGTGTTTCTCAGCTGTTGAGGGAGTGCCAAGACCTGTCAGCATCCTGAGGATGCATTCACTAGTGTCTCTAAGTACAATCAGCACCTAGATGCAGCTGATTGGAAGCTGGACCTTCAAGAAGAAGCTTGGGAAGTATTATCCAGGGAGAATCTGGGAGATGGGTGTTTTTGTCTGTCTCTCCATGTTGGGCCTGGGTACATAGCTCCCATTAAGAACTACTTCTTTGCTTTATTTAGTCCTGGATGACTCAAATTTAATAACTTTCAGTTCCAGGCAATCTTGGGCCTATTTCTTGAGCACCAGCTGCAAAAGTTGGGTCAAGAGACCTACACCCTCCTTCCAGGGGAGATACTGGTAACTTGGAGCAGGCTAGAGGGAAAGGTGGGAAAGGTGTCTTCTAGTTTCCCTGATCCTTGGGGAGGATCAAAGCCAGCTCTTAGATGTATGCTAAATTAGAAGCCTGCTCTTTTAAAGTATGCAGATTAACCCCTTTCAGGGAAAGCTTAGGAGATAGAAATTTTTGCTGGCTCCCTCTATGCTGAGCTCCATGGGATAGCTGTGGTGAGTGCTCATGTATCTATTAACAATTGCTTCTTTGTTTGTTATAGTTGTGTGGGTCTTGTGGATGGGGGTTCTGTTGGCTTTCAGATATAGATGTTTAGAGCTCCAACCCTTGGGTGGGAGCCTTAAAAGTTGGGGCATTAAATGGGGGATCCAAACACTTCACTCCTCAGGGAGAAGCCAGGATTTGGGAATTCCCTCCTAATTTCATGGTGCTGTGCTGGAGTTGGGTTTACAATGAGAGTATGTCTTAGTCTTTGCTGCCCCATTTCAATGTGACTATTCCCTTATTCACCTAATGTGTAGGAGTCAGTCAGCTAGTTTCTGGATTTCTCTCAGAGGTCATCACTACATGTGTAGTCATACATTTGCTGTGTCTGTGAGAGCAGGAAAGTTTAGGATTCTCCTGTGTCAACATCTTGGTCAGTCCTCCAGGTGATTTATAATGATTTTGAATGTATCTTTGTTTATTACTTTTTGGAATTACTTCTGTTGTTATTACAATATACTTATGTAACCTTTAACAGATCTCTGATATCAAGATTTTACCACTTTGAGTGAAGTATTGAAACTTTACTTCTAGTTAAGTCCCTTTCTCTTTCTAATTGTCATTGTGACAGTTATTTGGTGGTCTTCAAGTTTTCATCCAATCATCAAATATGACTTATAAAATTCATGAGGAAAATAATAGTCTAATATTATTTACCAATATTTATGCTAATAAAAATCTCACTGGATGTGCTCAAAAGTAGAGTAAAGAGGACAGATGAAAGAATCTGTGAAATGGAAAAAAGTATAGAAATTCCTAATCTGAAAAATGGAGAGAAAAGAGACAGACAACAATCAATAGGGGCCCAGGGACTTGTGGAACTAAGATAAGTGAGCTAATATTGTTTCACTGGAGTCCTGGAGGGAGGGGAGAGATAAGGTGGTGCTGAAAAAGTGCTTGATGAAACAATGGCTGAAATTTCACAAATTTGGCAAAATGCATAAGCCAGCAGATGCAACAAGCTGAACAAAATTCAAACAGAATAAATCCAAAGAAATTCACACGAAGACATATCAAAGTCAAACTTAGGAAAAATAAAGTAAAAAAGAATATATCTGCACATACTATATATATACACACAAATGATATATATATATATATATATATATATATATATATATATATATATATAACTTATAAGGAAGACCCAGTTTGAATGTCATCAAAAACCATGGAGGTCTGAAAGAAGTGTCACTTTTCTTTCAAGTGTTAAAAGAAAAGCACTGTCAGTCCAGAATCCTATAACCAGTGAAAATGTCCTTCAGGAATAAAGGGAAAATAAGGACAATTTCAGATCTGGGGAAACAGAATTTGTCACTGTGATCTCCCTTGAAAAAAATGGCTAAAAGCAGCCTTCTAAAGAGAAAGAAAATAAGGAAAGGAGGAATCTCAAGAACATTGGGAAGAAACAATGGACACAGCAAGCAAACATTTATAAAAATAATTTTACAAAAGCTTTGTTTCTCTTCTTGGGTTTTCTAAATGATGTTTAATACAAAAATAATAGAACTGTCTGATGTGTTTCTAAATGTATGCAGAATAAATCAAACAACAATATAAACAAAGGGGAATAAAATGGTATAATGGAAGGTGTGGTTTATATACTTCACTCAACTGATAAAATGAAGATGACAAGCTATGTATATATGTAATGTGATATGTATAGCAACCACTAACAAAACTATGCAAAGGGTATACTCAAAAACACTATTGATAAATCGATGTGGAATTCTTAGATTTGATAACATTTTACATAAAAGGAAAAATTGATAAGTTGGGCTTTTCGAAATTAAATATTTTGCTCTGTGAAAGACCTTGGTAAGAGGATGAAAAGACAGGTGACAGACTGGGAGAAGCTATTTGCAAACTGCATTTGACAGAGGATGAATATCTAGGGTATACAAAGAACTCTCAAACTCAATAGTGAAAGGACAAACAATTCAATTAGAAAATGGTCAAAAAACATAAACAAATATTTCACACAAGAAGATATTTGAATAAACACAAGAAGATATGTGAATAAACAGAAAACACAAGAAAAGATGTTCATCATTAGCTATTAGGTAAATGCAAATTAAGACCACAATGAAATATCAGTACACACCATTCAGAATAGATCACATCTAAAATAGGTGACAGCATATGCTGATGAGAAATCAGAGAAATTGGATCTCTCTTTTTTTAAAATTTTTGTTATAATTTTTTTAATCTCTCAAAATTCCTTTTATTTTATTTTTATTTTTTTATTATGTTCAGTTAGCCAACATATAGTAGATTATAATCTTTTGTTGTAGTGTTCAACGATTCTCTAATACCTTGCTGGCAGGAATGTGAAATGGTATAGCTACAGTGGAGAACACTTTATGGGTTCCTTATAAAACTAAACATACAACTACCACAGACCCAACAATTGTACTCCTAGGCATTTATCCCAGAGAAATGAAAACTTATCTTCACACAAAAATTTGTACATGAATGTTTGTAGCAGCTTTATTTGTAACAGCCTAAAACTGGAAACAACCTAGGTGTGCATGGTTAAACTAGTACATCCATTCTACAGAATATTACTCATCAACAAAAGGAACAAACTCTCGACACACAACAACCTGGATGAATCTCTAGAGAATTATGCTGAATGAAAAAAGCTAATCTCAAAATGTTACATACAATATGATTTCATTTACATAATATTGTTGAAATGATAAAATTATAGAAATGGATAACAGGTTAGTGGTTACCTGAGATTAAGGAGGGAATAAGGTGGGTGTGGCTACATAAGGAATTCTGTGATGATGGGAATGTGCTGTGTCTTGAGTGTATCAATGTCAATATCTTGGTTGTGATGTTGTGCTATGGTTTGCAAGACATTACCACTGGGAAACAATAAATGAATGCAACACAAGATTTCTTGTAACTTTTTTTTTTTTTGAGAGGGAAGTAGAGGAGGACAGGGAGAGAGAGAATCTTAAGCAGGCTCCATGATGTGGGGCTTGATCTCACAACCCTGAGATCATGACCTGAGCTGAAATGAAGAGTCAGACGCTTAACTGACTGAGCCACCCAGGCGCCCCTCTCTATAGTATTTTTTTTTTACAATTAATTGTGAATCTACAATTATCTCAAAATAAAAAAAGCTTAATTTAAAAAATGGCATTTGTTGAGTTTGAATATAAGTTGCATATTTATTTAATCTTTTGTCCCTAAGGTTACTGACTTTTTGATAACTCATCCATCAGAGGACATAATGAGAAGAGCTGGGTTGAGACTAAATGTCCACCCATCTAAACTACGTTGACTGGTGATCCCAGACAATGGGAAAGGAATGTCTCCATGAGAAAGTATGCACAGCAAACCCTGTGAAAGTCCATAGGACTTTCATTCACTCACTAATTCATTTATCAAACCAAGAGTCTCTTCTGTGCCAGGTGAGTTCTGTCTGGGCATGGATGTTCTCTATCATCAGGAAGTGCCAAGTCAGGAGAGGGAGGCAGTGAATCATATAGAAAACTCCTCTGAAGTGTAAAATCTGGGTTACCCCAGAAATAACAGGGAGGGGTGGGCAGCCTCTCTGGGGGGTAGGCTGTATATCAGGGGCAGGGAAGGGAAAGGGACCAGTGGCACCTGGTGAGATGAGTTGGCAGATTGGAGCGGGCCCTTGAACAGGGCTCAGCCATCATGCTCAAGGGAGGACAAAGTGGGGAGGGCCCAGGAAGGACACGTCTGGTCTGAATTCTGGTGTTGCCACTTCCTGGCTCTGTGTGGCCTGGCTTCTCTGTGCTTCAGATTTCCTTTCTGTAAAATGGGAAAGGTGATGATACTTTCTTCCTAGGGTGGAGGTGAGGAGTAGATTAGATCAAATGGAAAGATTATCACTGTCAATGTCACCTATTGTTACTGTTGTTAAGCCAATAATCATGGGGGAGTTTTAAGCACGTGAGTGAAGTGATCATTTTGGTGTATCAGAAAGATCCACCGGCAGTGGTGAGTGGATGGTTCTGAGCAGAAGAGTGACCCCTAGGAGACTAATTAGAGGCTATGAAATATGGAGACAGAAGGGATGAGTAAGGTCATGCAGAGTCAGGAGAGAAGAGGGCCTGCATGGGAGAGACCTTACTGGAGCAGAATCAATGTTGGGAGTGGCATACACAACAGAGAGATGCTCCTGTGCTTAGTTGCACAAACATGGGTATAAGGGTGAATGTGACAATGTACACTGTGCTCCAAATAGCACCCAGAGAGTGGAAGGCGGCAGAGTAGAGGCTTCCTTCCTCTCCTTTTGCTATAGCCTTGCACCACTCTGCCCACCCCACTCAAACCTCAGGGCCTGCCTCTCAGGCCTGCATCAGAAGTGAAGGGGGAACCTGAAGGCCACACAGTAAGCTCCGTCCTGGAGGGCTTGAGGTAGCTTTATGTACCAGGCAGGGACAAAGACTCCAACCAGGGCCCTCTAACAGATGACTCATACCTGCTACACATTTTAGACCTCCTAAATTAGGATCTCTAGGGATGGGGTATTTTATTTGGTAATGGCTCCCAGGTGATCCTAAGCACAAGTAAATTTGGGAGGCACACAGTGATGTGGATAGAACTAACCTGGAGTTCACTGTCAATGTGATAAAACATGCGTCCCACTATATATATATATATATATATAACATGCGTCCCACTATATATATATATATAAAATATATAATATATATATTATATTATATGTATATAGTAACCAGCCTCTTCTGAGCCTCGTTACTTTATGTGGAATCTGTCCATTAAGACATCAGTGAAGAAGCTCTGTTCTAAAATAATAATAGCCCACAATTATGGAGAACCTCCGAAGGTACGATGTGGGAGTATTGGGGTTCAGAGAGCACAAATAATTTTTAAAATGAGATGAAAATCCAGGTCTGTCCAGCCCTAATGCAGTGTTCTTTCTGCTCAAGCTGTCTGTCCCATAACACCAGGTGCCAGGCCAGTTGGGAGACACAGTCCCTTCTCCTTAGAAACTGTCAACTGATGTACAAAAACAGGACTAACATACATGAAACTATTAGAAAACAATTAAGTGTGAATCAATATGGCATTGATTCTTGAACACAATGGGACAAACAGCATATAAATGTGTTCATATGTCTGATCTGTCAGGATATTTTGTGCTAATCTAAGTGGATTGTGCACCCTCTAGATGGTAAAATGAGCCAGAAAGCTCCCTTAGCTTGACAGACCATCTCCTGACTTGACACCTGCCTTGATGAGTGCGAAACAGAAGGCATGTTCCTTTGTCCTTGTCCCCAGGTGAGGATGTGTGTCTGAAAGGGTCAGTCATGCACGCCTGTAGTACTACTCCCACCTGCTCCCAGGAAATGAAAGGAAGGCTGCTGGGAACATGAGTGGACCAACAGTTCCAATTCACGCTGGAGTCCCAGTAAATAGCTGGCGTTAATTTGTAGATGACATCACAATTTTATGGTATTTGAGGCAGAGGAGAAAATATGTTTGCCTTATATGCACTGCTGGTTTTGAAGCATTCCTCCTAAATATATGTTTTATAATGACGCATATTGAGACCAGAAAATGGCCCTTGACAAGCATATCAAAGACAGGGGAGGAAGAGAGAAAATGGTTGGGTTCAAATCATACCCTTGTGTCTCCAGGAAGGATGATTCTCTCTCTGTTGTGTTGTGGAACTTCATGAAGGATTTTTTCCTTTCTCCAACAGTTACAACATACATTTCCTGGCATAATGATCTAACTCTGCTGCATTGAGTTAAAATGTGTCTGGCACTCTTTTATTCTGGACTCTTACACAGTTCCTCTGTGGGGGGAATTCTTATAAAAGGGTCTATATCTTGTGTGATAGCATTTTAAAACTATTTCCAGTGAATCCCAAATAAAACCAACATTTATTGTCCTTGTAATGCAGAATTGAAAAAAAAAAAGGCCTCTTCTACCTTCTATTAACTGAAAGCACACTTGTGTTTACCTTCTTACTGCTAAAAGGCTCTAAAAGGAAATATTTAGATGATAAATGTAAAGATCAGGCCAATCTTCAGAGTTCCCCAAACAATGCCAGTAGATGATTTAATATTCACGATATTGGGTGTTTATCACTGCCTACCTTCTCTGGGGATGCAGGTGTGACTAAGGGGTGATCAGTGTCCTTCCACTGAAAGCAACCCTTAGATGCAGCCAGACACCTGACATCTCCTGTATCAGCCATACCAACCTCTGCTATTCTTACCATTGATGAATTCACTGGCCCCCAGCTCTGTATACCATTGTCCCTTCATTCAACTCTGTTTTGGGCTCAAGGCCAGATGGGATCTTTATTATGGTTTATTTTATGTTCTGAGGTACATTCCAATTTCTTCATCTCAATTAGTCTTGTCTCCTTAGTGAGTTTGTAAAATTATTAGGAACAGGATCCAGTGCAGCACATAGGGCCATACTAGCAGAAGCTTCCATTCCACATAGCCTGACTACCCAGTGTACCCACCATGGTCCTCAAAAATGGGACCCAGTAGTTACATAGTTTGTAAGGTTCAGATACTTCCACTGTTATTACTTAGAATAGGAAAGAAGTTTTAGAACATGGACCTCATGTCTCTGACTCTGGGGTTCAGTGAGGTCAGGTGGTGCCTTCGGGACCCTCACTTCCCCAGATAGTCCTTGCGGCTACCTCAGAGCCCTATACGTCACATGGGAGGGTTATTTTCTTTCTTTCCCATTAAGCCACTGCCATCCCTGATACTTAAGAGGCACCCAGTAAAAGATTTTAGGATGAATTAATAAATTACCATGTTTAATCCATATATCATCAGGAGGCTATATGTGACAAACCATAATAGGATATACAGTGAAGGTTGTGGATAAATTCCAATTTTATTTCTTGGGAATTAGTGAACCCTTTAATGTCTCAGGTATGGGGAAATTCAGACACCTCTCCTTTCATTATCCCAATTCCAATGTTAGCCCTTTTTCTACCCCACTAATGTCTTGAAGTGGCCTGTGCTGTCATGGACTCCAGATTGCAGAGAACCCACAGTCTGTCCTGTTCAGACACAAAGGATCCCCATCCTGCTCCTGCTCGGATGGCCCACTTCCACCTCTGCCCAGTGCTGGCCTCAGTCTCTCTGTGCTTATCTCCCAGGCCATCTCCTACACCCTGGCCTTTGCCATGCTGATGATCGCCACAGCAGGGGAGCAGGGTGCTGGGGAGGGTGAAGAACTGCTTTCATAATCACTGGTTAGCACCATGAGTTGGGCCCTTCAAAGACCATTTAATGTGCTGCCAAGCTGGTGAGGGCTATCGACTGGGGTGACAGAATTGGTGTGCTGTGAACAGTTGCAGGTATGCTGTTAAGGATTACTAGTGTTGCAGGATCTAGATCCTTTTAGTCTTGGGGCCATTGGAAGGCACCGCAGGCAGCTGGAACACCCAGGGCTCTGCTTCAGATCTTGAAAAGCTTCCTTAGTTTATGAAATGGGCTATATGCAAATATTAACATTCAGTGAGAAATGTTGTGAGGTCTTGGGATGTTTATATAACCTCTTCCTCAATGCAGGAAATCCTTTTAGAGCCTCTTTGATATGTACCCCCTTCCCCTCTGGTTGACAGCACACAACTCCTTGTGGTGTAGGACACCTCTATTCCTGAGAAACAATTTCACACTGAGCTTAAAGCTTACTTTCTGTATCTTTTCCACTAATCCTTATCCTTCTGAAAACAGCACAAATGCACCTAATTATTATAAAAGTTTCAAATATGCAAAAGATTATGTCTCAAAAAGAAGCATATTAAAAAGATGTATATTTTCATTATTATTATGGAATCAGTATAAGCATATGCCAAAATCTTTCAAATAGCATAAGTTACATAAACAAGTATCTCCTTGTCCATTTATCACATGAAGTCTCTTTCCCCAAATGTTCAGTTTCTTATGCAGCCTGCCAGAAAAAAAAATCTTTTACATACAAATATGTGTTTTTTAAAATCACAAAATGGAATCACATTGTGTACACTGTTCTAAGTCTTGTTATTCATCTCTTCATTATCAGCACATCTATGTTGGTATCAGTTAGGGTAGCATGAGCTGGTGTAACATGTGGACCCCGGAACTTAGTGGCTGAGCTCGACAGAAGTGAATTTGTGTTCATATGAAGTCCCACACAGATGCTCATGATAAGCAGGCAGCTCTCCTTCAAATAGTGAAGCTCC
Organism: Callorhinus ursinus; assembly: GCF_003265705.2. Classification (NCBI taxonomy): domain Eukaryota; kingdom Metazoa; phylum Chordata; class Mammalia; order Carnivora; family Otariidae; genus Callorhinus; species Callorhinus ursinus. The sequence goes on along the minus strand of NW_027397176.1, from coordinate 370,993 downwards.
TTCCCCACTATTGCTCCATTAACGTACAATTTCCAAGGTTATGCTCCTTCCCATCAAGATGGGAACACAGAGCCTCAGGTGTGGGCGGTTTCCCAGGAGCCAGTCTTAAAGTGAAGCAGATCATGGCTGCTGCATTCCACCGGGTAGAATTTAGTCATATGGCTACCCCCATCTGCAAAAGAAATGGGGCATGTGATCCAGCGCTAGGTCCAGGAAATAGGAAATGAATTAGATGAGCAGCCAGTCATTTACAGCAGTCTGTCCTTCTGGCTATCATATGTTCATTCCATATGGAGTGAAAACTATTTTTTAGCTGCTATATCCAACTCAAAAGAAGGAAGGAAGCCTGGGTGGGGTTTTCTACAGCCCAGCTATCTGTGGATTAAAAAGGCAAGCTATCTGCTTCCTGCTCACTTCCTTGCAATATTGAATGATAGAATAGGGACAGGATAACCATAATAAGAATTGTTTTAAGTCTCCAACATTAAAAACTGCTTTCAGGGGGTGGCTGGGTGGCTCAGTCATTAAGCGTCTGACTGTGGCTCAGGTCATGGTCCCAGCGTCCTGGGATTGAGCCCCACATTGGGCTCTCTGCTCGGCGGGAAGCCTGCTTCTCCCTCTCGCATTCCCCCTACTTGTGTTCCCTCTCTCGCTGTGTCTCTGTGTCAAATAAATAAAATCTCAAAAAAAAAAAAAAAACTGCTTTCAGGCTGGTTCTTAATAAAACCTTAGTAGGCTTCTGATCTATTTGTCTCTAGTCAGCTCTATGTACCTCTAAACATATTGAAAGTTCTTTTCTAGACATATTCTCAAGCTAGATTTATTTTTTGTTTTATTTCCTCATCCCCTGATCCCTCAACTTTGAGTCTATCAGTAACAAAGCATATGGTTGTAAGCTGCATACATCTGATCTTTGCCTTAGAGCTGAGTTGGAGTACCTTTCTTTGCAAACCTCCTTCAATCTTATTTCTTATTTTTGGTGGCATAGAACCCATTGGGTTTTCTAAAATGCTCGAGTCCCCAAATTTCTGAATCTTCTTTATTACTTTTCATTTCTGCTTACAAAGATACTATGTCTGCTTATGTCTTCCTTATAATATCTTGAGCTCATGTGTTCATTATATTTTGCTAAAAGCAGAAAGTAAAAGCAACATACTATTTCCCACAGACTTGCCATCCATGGGGCCTGCCTTCCAAACTGTCAGAGCAAGCAGTTTCACTAGATGTTGTCACTGTTTGCAGTGCAGTGCCACATATTTTAGGTTTCTGGAGGATTCTTAAGTACCCCACTTCGAGGGGTACTTGCTGTAACAGATCAACCACAAAAATCTAAAAAATTTCCCATTAGACATTTCCTTCTTATTCGCATATTGTCCAGAATGAGTGTTTGTACTTGGCAGGTGCTTCTCCATGAAGCATTGGTCTGGAATATTTCCCTCCATTGCTTCCAAGTTCCCTTGATCACCTGCATGAAGCTGTGGTGGGAGCAACACAGGCATCACACATGGTGGGTGAAGGAGATGGCCCACTTCACTTCTACCCTTGACTACAGGAAGGCAGGGGATATATCTTGACTATGTGCTCATGAAAAACAAAGAAGCGGTTTGGTGATCAGTCAGCAATCTCTACCAGACCTGTCACCTCATTTATTAACCAGGTTTTACTTTTAGAATAAGACCTGTGTATGCATAGAATAAGTTCAAATGGAATTAAAGGCCATCTGTCGGAAAATAAGACTCCTTCTCAGAAACCCAGTTGTGCTTGCAAAACTACCAGTCTTAATGGTTCCTTGTGTAGCCTTCTGGAATTTGTGTATGTGTGCATATATGTGTGTGCAAAATTTTGCTTACTCAAATTGACTTTTTCTCTTAGATTTTCTTCAATTTTAAAGCTGGATGATATTCCATGATGAAATTATGGACTTTTAATTTGTTCCTACTTTTTCTTTTTACATGGTAAATATTGCAATGAGCTTTCTTGAAATACTGTTCTAACTACATCCACGGGGTAAATTCATAGCACTACAGTCTGCATCCTGTCCCTTACACTTGCTAGCTGTGTGATTCTGGGAAGTTACTTTTATTCTCTATGCTTCTGACCCTTCAGGTATAAAATGCTCCTAATAAATAGAGCTTATTCTTTGCACTCTAACCATGCACCAGACCCCAGTTACGTGTTAATGCTTTATTTGCTGTAATGAAAATCTTAGTATCTCCATTTACAGATGAGGGACTTGAGGCACAGAGAAGTCACAGCCAGCAGACAGTGGCAACCAGCTGGGGAGCCAGGTGGTGTCTCTCCATGACCCCACTCCTGTCTGTCTCTGAGAGGACTGTCGTGAGGGTTATGGAGGCAGTATAGGAAGCCACTAGGCAGCAGTGACTACAGATCAGTTGCCACTATATTTGTGCTGCAGTCTCACTCAAATGTGACAAATCTTCCACAGAGGGCAGCTTTACAACTGCTTGGCATCTCAGAAAGTTTCATGGGTCCTTGCAGGAAGCTTGGGGGAGATATCACAAAGGACAACAATAGATGAGGGACCATCCTTAGAATGCATAGGGGACAGAGAGTTTCCAGCCCACCCAGGGTGGGGAATCTGGACAGAAGGTCATGACACAGCTTGGAGGAGGGGCTGACCTTGGGGTCAAGGCCTTGAGTATTGGAATAAGGCGGTGACAGGGTATGTGACCAGCGAAGTGATGTGACTGACCCAGCCTGAGGGTTGTGCCATCTTCAATGTGCTGAACAGGCTTGGGGGGAGGTAAGGAGGCCAGAAACAGAGTGTGGGAAGGAAGGACCCAGGCTTGCAATGGCTCCTGATAGCAACAGGGACTGAGGCCCAGAGATTTTGCAAAAACTGAGTCTAGGGTTATAAGCAACTATTGATACGTGGTGTAGGGGATACAAGAGTAGGGTCTTATGTACTAACATTGTGTAAAATATGAAGTTGCCACCATTACAGCAGGTAACACATCCCTTGGGTCACAAGGGGAGGGTGTGCGTGTGCGAGTTTCATCTTATATTGTCCCATCCATGTACCACTATCGGAACTCATGGGCTGCCCTGTCCTTTTAGGATGTACTTCTGGGGCACTGCCCCAGGGAGGGGTTGAAGCTAGAGGCATCCTCTGGAGCAGGTGGAGTCCCAGGTTGAAGATGGTGAAACTGAAACAGAGTCCAGTTGCTATGATATTTTAAAAATCTAAATTAAGATATTTTATAATAAGTTACATATGAACATGGTACCAAATTCAAATGCAGTGAAATATCTGTGGTAAGACAGATCTCCTTCCACCCCTGCCTACGTGCTCCTATCCCCATTAGCAATCACTGTGATCCATATCTCAATTTTTGGGATATGTTTTTGGTATATATAAATGCATGTATCTCTATCCCCCGCCCCCGAGACACATTTTCTCTTTCCTTACAAAAATGATAGCACAAGCACTCTGGAAAACAGTATGGAGGTTCCTCAAAAAGTTGAAAATAGAGCTACCCTACGACCCAGCAATTGCACTACTGGGTGTTTAACACAAAGATACAAATGTGGGGACCCGAAGGGGTACGTGCACCCTGATTATAGCAGCAATGTCCACAATAGCCAAACTATGGAAAGAGCCAAGATGTCCATTGACAGATGAATGGATAAAGAAGATGTGGTATACACACACACACACACACACACACACACACACACACACACACACACACACAATGGAATATTATGCAGCCATCAAAAGGAATGGAATCTTGCCATTTGCAATGACATGGATGGAACTAGCGGGTATTATGCTGAACGAAATAAGTCAATCAGAGAAAAACATGTATCATATGACCTCACTGATATGAGGAATTCTTAATCTCAGGAAACAAACAGCGTTGCTGGATTGTTGGGGGGTGGGAGGGATGAGGTGGCTGGGGAAGGTATGTGCTATGCTGAGTGCTGTGAATTGTGTAAGACTGTTGAATCACAGACCTGTACCTCTGAAACGAATAACACATTATATGTTAAAAAAAAAAAAAGAAGAAGAAGAAGAAAAAGAAGCAGGAAGGGAAAAATGAAGGGGGGGAAATTGGAGGGGGAGATGAACCATGAGAGACCATGGACTCTGAGAAACAAACTGAGAGTTCCAGAGAGGAGGGGGGTGAGGGAATGGGTTAGCCTGGTGGCGGGTATTAAAGAGGGCATGTACTACATGGAGCACTGAGTGTTATAAGCAAACAATGAATCATGGAACACTACATCAAAAACTAATGATGTAATGTATGGTGATTAACATAACATAATAAAAAAATGATAGCACACTTTACACTTGCTTTTCTTCTCTAAAATGCATCTTGGAAATTGTTATGTATTGGCACACACTGAACTGTCTCATTTCTTTTAGCTTTTGTGTGGAGTTAGTTTTGTTTGGAGGTACCATAATTTATTTAACCAACCTCACACAATATATTTTAGATTACATTATTTTGTTATTACAAACTAAGCTGTAATTATTAAGCTGTACATATATCTTCCTATATACCTACAAAATATCTATACAATAAACCTCTGGAATTATCCTACCAAAGGGTACATGTCTGTATTTAATTTTCATATATATTGCTAAATTGACCTCCATGGAGATTGCAGTGATTTCCATATTTATATTCTGAAAGATGATGCACAAATATCACCATTGTTGAAGTCCACTTTTATTTGTGTGCATAATGCACACACACACATATATATTTATAATAAAAAGATAGGTGTCCTTTACTCTAGTGAAAAACTTGTTTCCAACAAGAGTACAGGTTAATAATTTTGATGCCACTATTTGTGTGTACTAGAACTGAACAATTAAGTAAATGGATGGTGGATGGTGGGAGTCCACTTTCTCACTGTTTAACTAGAGTTCACAATAAGCAAGAGGGTAACACTGGAATGATTGTAGCAGGATTATGGTTGGAGGCTTCAGTATGAGCTCAAGTTTAGCATAATCTAGGGAGAGGTGGTTACATACAGAGATATGTGTAGATATATGTATATACATGGGTTAGCATACACATGTGGATTTCTTTGTTCTCTCAGCTGAAGGGGCCTAGAAGCAATGACACCCCAGTAGCAGTAAGCACACACAGTATTGGATCTTTATTTTAATACTAGTCTTCACCAGAAGGAACCAGGACTCCCTGGAGAAATGGCTGATTCTAGGACTAGGCCAGAAAATATACACGATGAACCTGGAACATCTTGTAGTGCCAAAAAGTAAGGATATGCAAAACAAAATAAAACAGAACAAAACAGAAGAAGATTGATGGGGTATTTCAAAAGGGAAACAGAGCTTACCCAAAGAGTTCCCAGTGACCAAAACTGGAACAATTTGAGCAGCAAAATACTTAATGTAGTATTGGTTTATACCCAACATATATAAAATAACTGTTCATGGATCCATACTGATATGGAGAAATGATTAAACATATAAATAGGGCAGCATAGGCAAATATTGAATGCATAATAATTCCAAATAATTCATGCAGATACTCTCTCTTCAGAGAAGTAGGGCATGTCTCCATCCTTTACGTGTGGGCTGTGCATAGTGCCTTCTTTCTGAAGAGTGAAGTATGGAAAGGGAGATAAAAAGCCACTTCACAGTGCAGAAACCTGACAGGCACCACCTCAGCCAGGTGAACAAGGTCAACATCAACAGCGATGAGTCATGCTGATGTGTTGTGATGAAAATAGCACTTCTCGGGGCGCCTGAGTGGCTCAGTCATTAAGTGTCTTCCTTCAGCTCAGGTCAATATCCCGGCGTCCTGGGATCGAGCCCCGCATCAGGCTCCCTGCTCCGCGGGAAGCCTACTTCTCCCTCCCTCTCCGACTCTCCCTGCTTGTGTTCCCTCTCTCGCTGTGTCTCTCTGTCAAATAAATAAATAAAATCCTAAAAAAAAAAAGAAAGAAAATCGCACTTCTCTGTGGCCTTCTTCCCCAACCCATCATCCTATAATCCCAGTGTAATCATAAGAAAAACTCCAGAAAAATCCCAGTTGGGAGCATTCTACAACGGACCTGACCAATACTACTCAATATTTTCAAGGTCATCAAAATCAAGGAAAATCTGAGAAACTGTCACAGTTCAGAGGAGCCTAAGCAGACACGACATCTAAGTGTGATGTAGTGTCCTCTATGGGATCCTAGGACAGAAAAAGGATATTAGGTACAAACTAAGGAAATCTGAATAAAGTATGGGATTAGTTAATAGTAATGAAGACACATTGGTTCATTAGTTGTGACCAATGTACCATACTAATATAAGACATTAACAACAGGGGAGACTGCACATGGGAACTCTGTACTAGCTTCGCAATTTTCTTTAAATCAATCTAAGACTATTCTAAAATTTAAAAAGTTCATTAGGAAAAAAGAAAGATGACCTCCTACATGGATTCCTTTAAATTTATTTTATACATACTGTCAAATGCATATATATTTTTATTATCATACCACATCATACTTGCTGTATTTTTATATACAGACTACTTTTTTCTGTTTGTTCCTCTTTTCCTCCCTCACTCTCATGCTCTCATGAAGGGGCTCAGGGGAATCATTTATAGGGATTGGGGTGGTTGCAAGCATGGGGCCAAATCTTCTTTCCCAGGCTCTCCTCATAGGTGGGGTCTACCACTGGGAAAGGAGCTGAGGATGTGGGGCTTGGCCTGTCTCTTGGACTCTTGGAGCAAGCAGGAGCACTGAGATTGGTGTTCATGCCCACATTGAGTAGGAAAGGAAAGGCCCCCAGTAAAGGAGTCTAAAAAGAAAAGAATGGGGTCACCTCACTCTGGGTCTCCAGGGTCCTAGGGAAAGTGACAAGGGGAGTGTGAGGAAGCTGAGGTGAAGGGTGACAGGAGCTGTGGGCTGTTTAGCCATGGTATAGGCCAAGTGAACCTAACCTGGAGAGGTTGGAGCATTGACCATGATGGTCTTGGGGCAGCCTCCGTGCCAAATGAAAATATAGGGCCCTTTGGTAAAATATTATTAAGAAATTCAAGTTGGTGATAGCAGACCATTAAACCCTCTGAGCCTGGGGCTCTGTGTGGTTGCTGAGTCACACACCACGAAGTCTGGAGTCAGGCTGAGTCCAGCTCCAAATCCACACACACCACTTCTGTAGGACCAGCACATTGATGGTCCAGCAGCAGATGGACCACACCATGTAGGACAAGGCCAGGGCATCTGCACACACTAGGTGATGATCCTGTTTCCTTTTATCCATCTACCTTTCCACCCACTTTGGAATGGTAGGACACAGAGAAGGTGCAGGAGGAGATGCCCCTGCTGCAGCCCAACAGCCCACTCACTGCTGAAGTTCAGGTGGGTGAGTGAGGACCAGACCACTGTCAGCCTGAACTGGGAAGTGGAGAGTAGATTAATTAGCCTCAAGGTCACAATGTTCATCTGGACTCCTGTAGACTCATTAGGATACAAAGTGACCAGGAAATATGAATCTGTTTGAGAAGTTAAAGGATGAGAAAGGAAAATTGAACAGAGCAGTTGGTGACAGTAATTCAAAATTAAAAACCCAGCCAGCCAATGAAAGGCTGCAACCCAAACTAGGTTTGTTTTACACAATAGCATGTTCTTGGCACCACATTAGCTTTCTCCAGAAGGAAAACCATGAGGTTTTTGTGAAAGCGTTTGAAAAAAGAATTTTCCTCTGCCCTTTAAGGCCCATTTAACTATCTAAGAATGACTAAGAGTGACTAAGAATCAAAAACACATGAGAAAGATTAAGAGGAAAAATTTAATAGCATACACACAGAATTTCCAAAGACAGGCAACAGGATGTTTATTTGAGCTAAGGAAAGGGGCAGGAGTCTGAGGATACAAAGGAGAGAAAGACCATTAGCAAGTGTTTGGAAAACAAAGTTTGCCCCTATTATGTAGAAGTGTTTCTTAGGTAAAGAGGAATCTCTGGTAATAGCTCTCTTCTTGGAAAAAACGGGCAGTTGAGGGGGAGATAAAGAGATTTTCTTGAATCTTTTGGGTTTTGATTGCTTTTAACTCAAAATAATCTTCATGCCAAAATGTCCCATCTTGGGGCAGCCTGTTCTTGGCCCCTACACTTTTAATGAAGAAAGACATCATTTTATGGTCCAAACAATGATAAGTAATGGAGGGTATGTAAGGAGTGGTGGGGGTGAATGAAGTGCTGTAGAGAACAAGTCAGTGAATCATTTGCTCCAACAAAAGGGGAGCTCTACCATCTCACACAGCCAACCAGTGATCCTACCCCTCAGTTTATGTGGCAAAATTTGCTACTACCACTTTTTAATTTTCAGCCTCCTAGACACTTCTAAGTGCTAGCCCCAAATACCATGGAAATATGTACTAGGGTTACCCAGCTTGGGTCAGGCATTTGCCTGATGCTCCAGTAGGACAGTGGGGAGGGAGCAGGGCAGATACAGCTGAATGGAGGGTGAGGGTGAGGGAGTGATACAGCTGGGAGGGGAGGATGGAGGCCATTCCATGCTGCCTCTGTGCCAAGCAATTTAGACTTCACCTTAGAAAGCTAGGTCATGACTATTATTGTTTGAAATATAATTGGCATATAACATTGTATAAATTTAAGGTGTACAGCATGTTAATTTGATACATTTATATATTGCAATATGATTACCACCGTAGTATTAGCTAACACTTCTATCACATTACACAATTATTCCTTTTTTTTTTTTGTCGTAAGATATAGTCTCTTAGCAACTTCGAGGTTTAGAATACAGTATTGTTGACTATTATCACTATGTTGTGCGTTAGATCTGCAGGTGTTATTTATCTACTAGTTGCAAGTGTGTACTCTTAAATAACATCCTCCCAATTCCCCACCCCCTTGCCCCTGGTAACCACATTCTGCTCTCTGTTTTTGTAAGTTTGGCTTTTTTAGATTCCACATATAACTGATATTTGTCTTTCTCTGGTCTGTCTTATCTGTTATCTTTCATATGTGCATTTTTTTTTTACTTTACAAAGTCCAGCTTTACTCTTACATTTTATCTTTTTAATAAATTTATTGGGCAGCATAGACATTTTAACATTTTTATTCTTCTGATCCATGAGCATGGAATGTTTTTCCATCTTTTGTGTCTTCAATTTCTTTCATAAGTGTTCTGTAATTCCTAGAGTATAGATCCTTTACCTCTTTGCTTAGGTTTTTTCCAAGGTATCTTATGGTTTTTGGTGCTACTATAAATGGAATAGATTCCCTAATTTCTCTTTCTACACTTACATTTTTAGTGTATAGGAAAACAACTGATTTCTGTGCATTGATTTTTTATCCTGCCACATTACTGAATTGCTGTATGAGTTGTAGTAACTTGGGGGTGGAGTCTTTTGGGTTTCCACATAAAGTATCATTGGTACAGCCTCTTTGGAAAACAGTGTGGAGGTGCCTCAAAAAATTAAAAATAGAACTACCCTATGACCCAGCAATTGCACTACTTGGTATTTATCCCAAAGATACAGATGTAGTGAAAAGAAGGGGCACGTGCACCCCAGTGTTCATAGCAGCAATGTCCACAATAGCTAAACTGTGGAAAGAGCTGAGATGCCCTTCAACAGATGAATGGATTAAGAAGATGTGGTCCAAATATACAATGGAATATTACTCAGCCATCAGAAAGGATGAATACCCAACTTTTGCATCAACATGGATGGGACTGGAGGAGATTATGTTAAGTGAAATAAGTTAAGCAGAGAAAGTCAATTATCATATGGTTTCACTTATTTGTGGAACATAAGGAATAGCATGGAGGACATTATGAGAAGGAAGGGAAAAATGAAGGGGGGGGGAATCAGAGGGGGACATGAACCATGAGAGACTCCAAGAAACAAATTGAAGGTTTTAGAGGGGAGGAGGGTAGGTGGATGGGTTAGCCAGTGATGGGTATTAAGGAGGGCATGTATTGCATGGAGCATTGGGTGTTATGCAAACAATGATGTACCCAGTAGCGCAATTGCTGGGTCATAGGTAGCTCTATTTTTAATTTTTTGAGGCACCTCTACACTGTTTTCCAAAGTGGTTGTACCCACTTGCATCCCCACCAACAGTGTAAGAGGGTCCCCCTTTCTCCACAACCTCTCCAACATTTGTTGTTTCTTGCCTTGTCAATATTTGCCATTCTAACTAGTGTAAGGTGGTATCTCAATGTGGTTTTGATTTGAATTTCCCTGATGGTTGATGATGATGAATAGTTTTTCATGTGTCTGTTAGCCATTTGTATGTCTTCTTCAGAGAAGTGTCTGTTCATGTCTTCTGCCCATTTTTTGACTTAATTGTTTTTTGGGTGTTGAGTTTGAGAAGTTCTTTATAGATCTTGGATATCAGATCTTCATAGTGTCATTTGCAAAAATCTTCTCCCATTCCATTGGTTGCCTCTTTGTTTTGTTGACTGTTTCCTTTGCTGTACAGAAGCTTTTTATCTTGAAGTCCCAGTTCATTTTCGCTTTTGATTCCCTTGCCTTTGGAGATGTGTCTTGAAAGAAGTTACTGTGGCTGATGTCAAAGAGGTTATTGCCTATGTTCTTCTCTAGGATTTTGATGGATTCCTGTCTCACATTGAGGCCTTTCATTCCTTTTGAGTTTATCTTTGTTTATGGTGTAATAGAATGGTCCAGTTTCATTCTTCTGCATGTGGTTGTCCAGTTTTCCCAGCACCATTTATTGAAGAGATGGTCTTTTTATCCATTGGATATTCTTTCCTGCTTTGTTGAAGATTAGTTGACTATAGAGTTGAGGGTCCATTTCTGGGGTCTGATTGAAACAGGAAGAAATAGACAATCTGAGCAGACCAATAACCAGCAAGGAAATTGAAGCAGTAATCAAAAAGCTCCCAAAAAACAATAGTCCAGGGCCAGATGGCTTCCCAGGGGAATTATATGAAACATTTAAGGAAGAAATAATACCTATTTTACTGAAACTGTTTCAAAAAATAGAAATAGAAGGAAAACTTCCAAACTCATCCTATGAAGCCAGCATTACCCTGATCCCAAGAGCAGACAAAGACCCCATCAAAAAGAATTATGGGTCAATATCCCTGATGAACATGGATGTCAAAATACTCAACAAGATCCTAGCCAATAAGATCCAACAGAACATTAAAAGGATTATTCACCACGACCAGGTGGGATTTATTCCTGGGATGCAAGGTGGTTCAACCTTTGGAAATCAATCAATGTGATAGAGCACATTAGTAAAAGAAAAGACAAGAAGCATATGATCTTCTCAATCGATGCAGAGAAAGCATTTGACAAAATACACCATCCTTTCTTGATTGAAACTCTTTAAAGTACAGGGTTAGAGGGAATATACCTCAATATCATAAAGCCATCTATGAAAAGCCCACAGAGATATAGATTTTTATTCAGTTCAATTGTTAGAAGACATCATATAGACAATGTTTATTCCATGGACATTCATGTACTCTACACTAGGGACTGAATAGGCTGTGACATAGGTTTTCTAGGGATTACTGATGCTGAACTGAGACCTCTAGCATGGTGTCTTTTTTTCCCCCTGGCTTACTCTTACTCTTTTCTGGGTGAACTAAGGCCAGGGACACTGATTAACTCTTTGAAAATGGTGTTGACATTTGATGTCTATGGCTCACACAATATCTCCACCCAAGTAATTTTAGGAAATACAACCTATAATTCACTGCTGCTTAATACTTATCAATACTACTTATTATTAGTAGCCTAATACATTCTGACAGTGAGGAGAAGTAACTATGGCCAGCTACCTGGAAGATATGCAACTTAATCATTTCTCTGAAAGAGAGTTGCAAACTGGTATCCCTACTATGAAGTCCTGCTCCCAGTCTGTTTTGGTATAGCCTCCATAGGAATCAAAATTCTCTTAAATGCATTGATGACACTTAATAATTATGAGATTTAACCAAGAAGCTGGATTTTTGGCTTCAGTTGAAAGGCTCTGGGGTCTGGCCAGCCTGGGTGTGCATTCCCAGGAGACTGTGGCTTTCACTCACTTGATAAGGGAACCATTTGCCAGAGTCTCCACCTGGCCCTCTTTACTCATATTTTTGTCTGGACCTTGTAGACACTGAGTTTGATGCCATAATTTAAAAATTTATAAGTGGATGGGGTGCCTTGGTGGCTTAGTTGATTAAGCCTTTGACTGTTGCTTTAGGCTCAGGTTATGATCTCAGGGTTGGGAGATCAAGCCCTATGTTGGGCTTTGTGCTGGGCATGGAGCCTGCTTAAGATTCTCTCTCTCCTTCTCCTTCTGTCCCTTCCTCCCACCCTTCTCTCAAAAAAAATTGTAAGTGGATTAAACTAAGCAATTAAGAGCTACTAAACATTATTTTAATTTTCACAAAATGTTTTAAATTTTTCCAAATTGGGGAAAATATGATGTATTAGTTTGACAGGGTTGTCATGACAAATAACAAACTGGGTGATTTAAGCAATAGATATAATTGTCTCATAATTCTGAAGGCTAGAAGTCCAAGATCAAAGTGTTGGCAAGGTGGGTTCTTTTTGAGGGCCATGAGGGAAAGATCTGTTTCAGTCCTCTCTCCATGGCTTGTAGATGACCATGTTTTTCCTGTGTCTTCACATCATCCTCTCTCTGTGCATATTTGTGTCCTAACCTTCTTTTCTTATAAGGGCTCCAGTCACATTGGATTAGGGACCTACCCTACTCCATATCATCCCATTTTAACTAATTCCATCTGCAATGGGTCATTAGAGTCATATCCTAAAGAACCTGGGAGAAGGACTTCAACATATCAATTTTGGGGGACACCATTCAAACTATAGCATACATATGTCATGAAAGTCAAATATTTTAAAAGTTCAGGTCTATGACTTTTGAACAATATACATCCATGCACTCCCATCCACAATTAAGATATTGAATATTTCTATCTCCACAGAAAGTTTCCTCATGCCTGTTCCTGGCAAATCACTCCACCCTTATGCTTGAACAATCTTTGATCTGTCACCGGATATTCGTTTTGCTTTTCTTGAATTTCATGTAAGTGGTATCAACCTGCATGTATTGGTTGAATTCTGGCTTTTGTCATTCAGCATAATGCCTCTGAGATTAATCCAGATAGTTGTGTGTATCAGTAGTTTGTTTCTTTTTATGACAAATAATATTCCACCATACAAATACATCTCAAATTCTTTAGGTATTCATCTGTTTATAGATATTTGGGTTGTTTTGAGTTCTGGGCTATAATGAATAAAGCTGCTGTGAACATTCATATACAAGTCTTTGTGTGGACACATACATTTTCATTTGTCCTGAATAATAATTAAGAATTTTTTTTTCGGGGAGTGTACAGTGTGCTTTGAGGATCCCCTGGGTCACACTGGGAGAGAGTTGTCCTTCTTGGAGTGCATACGGGAGAGGTGGCATGGCTTCTCTGGGGACAAAAGAACTGGTGGGCATGAAGGTGCTGCCATGTTCATTAGCATAGGAACAGAGACACCTCATGAGGGCAGTAAACCTTGGTGCTGGCTTTTTGTTGCATTTTACCATGAACCTCGAACTGCTGCATGTTGAATGACTACTTTTCTGGGACAAACTGGCATCAGCTGCAGAGTGGTAAGACCCTCCCACAGAGGATCAGTGCAGGTCCACACTATGTTGTGCCCCTAAAATTTGGAGTTTTGAAACCCAGCCAAGTGCCTGAGATAAGACAGAGGAGTACTCTACCACCTGGCAGGCAGACAGCTCAGACATAGACAGGGAGAAAGCAGGGACCTGATGGAAGCCAGGGACAAAAGAGGGGGCATTATTTGCTCTTCTGTGAGAGCTTCCTGAATAGTGGTGGGTACAAGCAAGAGAGTGGGGCAATGCCATTTTCCTCCAGGCTTATCAACACTGACAGATTTCAGTGAACAACACGAGGCCCCCAGTGAAGCTGGAGCTGCTTACACCAAGTCCTATCCCCCTGCACCCTGAAGGTGCATTTTTACTAGGGCAAGTCTGCCTGAGAACCAGGGCAGCAGATCCCTCCCCCAGAAGGTCAGAACAAACCCCTTGCATGCACCACCATGTCTACTGATCATAGAGTGTTGCAAAACTTCAGCTGTAGGGGAAATAGGATCTAGCCTCTTAACAACAGACCAAAACACAACTAAAACTTGCCATACTGTGGACAAAGTCCAACCCCACACTCCAGGCAAGGAGAAACTCTGCAAAAGCCTGATCTGAAGGAAGGAGCAGCCAAAACATAACAGCAGAGTGTACACTCTGAAACATCTCTTGAAACACCAGGCCCAAGACAGTATATGACCTCTTCGTAATGTAGCCATTACTCTCAGGAGGAAGAAACATAACAGGCTTTCCTAACACACAAAAAACAGTGACCTAGACAAAATGACAAGACAAAGGAATTCACCCCAAAGAAAGAACAAGAGGTCACAGCCAGGGATCTAATCAAAGCAGATATAAGTAATATGCCTGAATCAGAATTTAAAAACAACAATCATCAGGATACCAGTTGGGATTGAGAAAAGCATAGAAGACACTAGAGAATCCCTTTCTGCAATGATAAAAGAACTAAAAAGTAGTCAGGCCAAAAGAAAAAATGCTATATCCAAGATGAAAATCTGAATGGATACCATGACAATGAGGATGGATGAAGCAGAGGAATGAATCAGTAATATAGAAGATAAAGTTATGGAAAACAATGAAGCTAAAAAGAAGAGGGAAAGAAAAGTATTGGATTATGAATGTAGACTTAGAGAACTCAGTGACTCCATGAAACAATAATAATTCATATTATAGGAGCCCAAGAAGAAAAGAGGAAAAAAATGGCAGAAGGTTTATTTGAGCAAATTATAGCTGAGAACTTCCCTAATCTGGGAAAGGAAACAGTCATCCAAATCCAGGAAGCACAAAGAGCTCCTATTAAATTCAACAAAAGCTGGCCAACACTAAGACAGATCATAGTAAAATTTGCAAAATATAGAGATAAGGAAAGAATCCTGAAAGCAGCAAAGGAAAGAAATCCCAAACCTACAAAGGGAGACAAATCAGATTAGCAGTAGAGCTCTCCACAGAAACCTGACAGGCCAGAAGAGAGTGGCATGCCATAGTCCACATCTGAAGGGGAAAAATATGCAACCAATAATACTTTACCCAGCAAGATTTTCATTCAGAATAGAAGGAGACATAAAGAGCTTTCCAGACAAACAAAAACTATAGTAGTTCATGACCACTAAACCAAACCTGCAAGAAATATTGAAAGAGACCCTTTAAGTGGGAATGAAAGATCAAACAAAAGCAACAAAGACTAGAAAGGAACAGAGAAAATCTCCAGAAACAGCAACTTTACATGCACTAAATTCTTATCAATAATTACTATGAATATAAATGGACTAAATGCTTCAGTCAAGACATAAGATACCAGGGGTGCCTTGGTGGCATAGTTGGTTAAGCATCTGACCCTAGATTTCAGCTCAGGTAATGATTTCAGATTTTGAGATTGAGCTTGGTCCTGGGCTCTCTGCCTGGTGTGGATCCTGCTTAGGATTCTCTCTCTTCCTCTCCCTCTGACCCTCTCCCCTCTCTCTTTCTCTCTCCTCCCTCTCTCTCTCTTTTTTAAATTTTTTAAAAAAATTTTATTATGTTATGTTAGTCACCATACAATACATCATTAGTTTTGATGTGGTGATCCACAATCCATTGTTTTCTTACAACACCCAGTGCTCCATGCAGTACGTACCCTCCTTAATATCCATCACTGGGCTAACCAACATCCCCTCCCCCTTCCCCTCTAAAACCCTGTTTGTTTCTCAGAGTCCATGGCATCTCATGGTTCATCTCTCCCTCCGATTCCCCCCACCCCACTTCATTTTTCCCTTCCATTTCCTAATGTCCTCCATGCTATTCCTTATGTTCCACAAATAAATGAACCCATATGATAATTGACTTTCTCTACTTGACTTATTTCACTTAGCATAATCTCCTCCAGTCCCATCCATGTTGATGTAAAAGTTGGGTATTCATCTTTTCTGATGGCTGAGTAATATTTCATTGTATATATGGACCACATCTTCTTTATCCATTCATCTGCTGAAGGGCAACTTGGCACTTTCCACAGTTTGGCTATTGGGGACATTGCTGCTATGAACATTGGGGTGCATATGGCCCTCCTTTTCACTACATCTGTGACTTTGGGGTAAATACCCAGGAGTGCAATTGCTGGGTCATAGGGTAGTTCTATTTTTAATTTTTTGAGGCACTTCCACACTGTTTTCCAAAGTGGCTGTACCAACTGGCGTTCCCACAAACAGAGTAAGAGGGTTCCCCTTTCTCCACAACCTCTCCAACATTTGTTGTTTTTTGCCTTGTCAATTTTTGCCATTCTAACTAGTGTAAGGTGGTATCTCAATGTGGTTTTGATTTGAAGTTCCTGATGGCTAATGATGATGAACATTTTTTCATGTCTGTTAGCCCTTTGTCTGTCTTCTTTGGAAAAATGTGTGTTCATGTCTTCTGCCCATTTTCTGACTTGATTAATTGTTTTTTGGGTGTTGAGTTTGAGAGGTTCTTTATAGATCTTGGATACCAGCCCTTTATCTGTAGTGTCCTTTGCAAATATCTTCTCCCATTCTGTGGGTTGCCTCTTTGTTTTGTTGACTGTTTCCTTTGCTGTGCAGAAGCTTTTTATCTTGATGAAGTCCCGAAAGTTCATTTTTGCTTTTGTTTCACTAGCTTTTGGAGATGTATCTTGAAAGAAGTCGCTGTGGGCGATGTCAAAGAGGTTACTGCCTATGTTCTCCTCTAGGATTTTGATGGATTCCTGTCTCACATTGAGGCCTTTCATCCATTTTGAGTTTATCTTTGTGTATGGTGTTAGAGAATGTTCGAGTTTCATTATTCTGCGTGTGGCTGTTCAATTTTCCCAGCACCATTTATTGAAGAGACTGTCTTTTTTAAAAATTTTTATTGTTATGTTAATCACCATACATTATATCATTAGTTTTTGATGTAGTGTTCCATGATTCATTGTTTGCATGTAACACCCAGTGCTCCATGCAGTACGTGCCCTCTTTAATACCCATCACCTGGCTAACCCATCCTCCCACCCTCCTCCCCTGTAGAACCCTCAGTTTCTTTTTCAGAGTCCACCATTTCCCATGGTTCATCTACACCTCCGATTCCCCCCCTCAATCTTCCACTTCTGCTATGTTCTTCTTCTTTTTTTTCTTAACATATATTGCATTATTTGTTTCAGAGGTACAGATCTGTGATTCAACACTCTTGAACAATTCACAGCACTCACCATAGCACATACTCTCCCCAATGTCTATCACCCAGCCACCCCATCTCTCCTACTCACACCCCCACTGCACCAACCCTCAAATGTTTCCTGAGATTAAGAATTCCTCATATCAGTGAGGTCATATGATACATGTCTTTCTCTGATTGAATTATTTCGCTCAGCATAATACCCTCCATTTCCAATCCATGTTGCAAATGGCAAAATCTCATTCCTTCTGATGGCTACATAGTATTCCATTGTATATATGTACCACCTCTTCTTTATCCATTTATCTGTCGATGGACATCTTGGCTCATTCCACAGTTTGACTATTGTGGACATTACTGCTATAAACATTGGGGTGCACGTACCCCTTCGGATCCCTACATTTGTATCTTAGGGGTAAATACCCAGTAGTGCAATTGCTGGATCGTATGGTAGCTCTATTTTCAACTGTTTGAGGAACTTCCATAATGTTTTCCAGAGTGGCTGCACCAGCTTGCATTCCCACCAACAATGTAAGAGGGTTCCTCTTTCTCCGCATCCCCGCCAACACCTGTCATTTACTGACTTGTTCATTTTAGCCATTCTGACTGGTGTGAGGTGATAGTTCATTGAGGTTTTGATTTGGATTTCCCTGATGCCGAGCGATGTTGAGCACTTTTTCTTGTGTCTGTTTGCCATTTGGATGTCTTCTTTGGAAAAATATCTGTTCATATCTTCTGCCCATTTCTTGATTGGATTATTTGTTCTTTGGGTGTTGAGTTTGATAAGGTCTTTATAGATTTTGGATACTAGCCCTTTATATGATATGTCATTTGCAATTATCTTCTCCCATTCTGTCAGTTGTCTTTTGGTTTTGTGGACTGTTTCTTTTGCTGTGCAAAAGCTTTTTAATCTTTATAAAGTCCCAATAGTTCATTATTGCCCTTGCTTCCTTTGCCTTTGGCGATGTTTCTAGGAAGAAGTTGCTGCGGCTGAGGTCGAAGAGGTTGTTGCCTGTGTTCTCCTTTAAGATTTTGATGGACTCCTGTCTCACATTTAGGTCTTTCAACCATTTTGAGTCTATTTTTGTGTGTGGTGTAAGGAAATGGTCCAGTTGCATTCTTCTGCTTGTGGCTGTCCAATTTTCCCAACACCATTTGTTGAAGAGACTATCTTTTTTTCCATTGGACATTTTTTTCCTGCTTTGTCAAAGATTAGTTGACCATAGAGTTGAGGGTCCATTTCTGGGTCTTCTATCCTGTTCCATTGATCTATGTGTCTGTTTTTGTGCCAGTACAATACTGTTTTGGTGGGCGCCTGGGTGGCTCAGTTGGTTAAGCAACTGCCTTCGGCTCAGGTCATGATCCTGGAGTCCCGGGATCGAGTCTCGCATCGGGCTCCCTGCTCAGCAGGGAGTCTGCTTCTCCCTCTGACCCTCTTCCCTCTCATGCTCTCTCTCATGCTCTCTCTCTCAAATAAATAAATAAAATCTTTAAAAAAAAATACTGTCTTGGTGATGACAGCTTTGTAATAGAGCTTGAAGTCTGGAATTGTGATGCCACTGGCGTTGCTTTTCTTTTTCAACATTCCTCTGGCTATTCGGGGTCTTTTCTGGTTCCATACAAATTTTAGGATTATTTGTTCCATTTCTTTGAAATAAAGTGGATGGTATTTTGATAGGGATTGCATTAAATATGTAGATTGCTCTAGGTAGCATTGACATTTTCACAATATTTGTACTTCCAATCCATGAGCATGGAACGTTTTTCCATTTCTTTGTGTCTTCCTCAATTTCTTTCATGAGTATTCTATAGTTTTCTGTGTACAGATCCTTTGCCTATTTGGTTAGATTTATGCCTAGGTATCTTATGGTTTTGGGTGCAATTGTAAATGGGATTGACTCCTTATTTTCTCTTTCTTCTGTCTTATTGTTGGTGTATAGAAGTGGAACTGATTTCTGTGCTTTGACTTTATATCCTGTCACTTTACTGAATTCCTGTATGAGTTCTAGCAGTTTTGGGGTGGAGTCTTTTGGGTTTTCCACATAAACGTTCATATCATCTGCAAAAAGCGAGAGTTTCATTTCTTCTTTGCCAATTAGGATGCCTTTTATTTCTTTTTGTTGTCTGATTGCTGTGGCTAGGACTTCTAATACTATGTTGAATAGCAGTGGTGATAGTGGACATCCCTGCCACGTTTCTGACCTTAGGGGGAAAGCTCTCAGTTTTTCCCCATTGAGAATGATATTCACTGTGGGTTTTTCATAGATGGCTTTTATGATATTGAGGTATGTACCCTTCATACCTACACTGTGAAGAATTTTAATCAAGAAAAGATGCTGTACTTTGTCAAATGCTTTTTCTGCATCTATTGAGAGGATCATACGGTTCTTGTTCTTTCTTTTATTAATGTATCACATTGATTTATGGATGTTGAACCAACCTTTCAGCCCAGGGATAAATCCTATTTGGTCATGGTGAATAATCCTTTTAATGTACTGTTGGATCCTATTGGCTAGTATTTTGGTGAGAATTTTGCATCCATGTTCTTCAGGGATATTAGTCTGTAATTCTCCTTTTTGATGAGGTCTTTGTCTGGTTTGGGGATCAAGGTAATGGTGGCCTCATAAAATGAGTTTGGAAGTTTTCCTTCCATTTTTGTTCTTTGAAACGGCTTCGGAAGAATAGGTATTAATTATTCTTTAAGTGTTTGGTAGAATCCCCCTGGGAAGCCAACTTGCCCTGGACTTTTGTTTGTTGGGAGATTTCTGATTACTGATTCAATTTCTTTACTGGCTATGGGTCTGTTCAAATTTTCTATTTCTTCCTATTTCAGTTTTAATAGTTTGTATGTTTCTAGTAATTTGTCCTTTTCTTCCAGATTGCCCATCTTCTTTGTGGATAATTTTTCATAATATTCTCTTTTAATTGTTTGTATTTCTGTGGTATTGATTGTGATCTTTCCTCTTTCATTCATGATTTTATTTATTTGGGTCATTTCTCTTTTCCTTTTGATAAGTTTGGCTAGAGTTTTATCAATATTATTTATTCTTTCAAAGAACCATCTCCTAGTTTTGTTGATCTGTCCTACCGTGTATTTGGTTTCTATTTCATTGATTTCTGCTCTGATCTTTATTATTTCTCTTCTCCTGCTGGGTTTAGGTTTTATTTGCTGTTCTTTCTCCAGCTCCTTTAGGTGTAGGGTTAGGTTGTGTATTTGAGACCTTTTTTGTTTCTTGAGAAAAGCTCGTATTGCTCTATACTTTCCTCTTAGGACCGCTGTTGTTGCATCCCAAAGATTTTGAACAGTTGTGTTTTCATTTTCATTGTTTCCATAAATTTTTAAAATTCTTCTTTAATTTCCTGGTTGACCCATTCATTCTCTAGTAGGATGCTCTTTAACCTCCATGTATTTGAGTTCTTTCCGACTTTCCTCTTGTGACTGAGTTCTAGTTTCAAAGCATTGTGGTCTGAAAATATGCAGGGAATGATCCCAAAGTTTTGGTACCATTTGAGACCTGATTTTTGACCCAAGATGCAATCTATTCTGGTGAATGATCCATGTGTACTAGAAAAGAATGTGTACTCTGTTGCTTTGGGATGGAATGTTCTGAATATATCTGTGAAGTCCATCTGGTCCAGTGTTTCATTTAAAGCTTTATTTCCCTTTGGATCTTTTGTTTAGATGATCTTTCCATTTCAGTGGGGAGGGTTTTAAAGTCACTATTATTGTTATTGTCAATGTGTCTTTGATTTTGTTATGAATTGGCTTATAGAATTGGCTGCTCCTATGTTAGGGGCATAGATATTTACTTGTTAGATCTTCTTGTTGGATAGACCCTTTAAGAATCATATAGTGTCCTTCCTCATCTCTTATTATAGTCTTTGGTTTAAAATCTCATTTGTCTGATATAAGGATTGCCATCCCAGCTTTCTTTAGATATCTGTTAGCATGGTAAATTGTTTTCCATCCCCTCACTTTAAATCTGCTGGTGTCTTTGGGTCTGAATTGAATCTCTTGCAGACAGCATATTGTTGGGTCTTGTTTTTTTATCCAATCTGATATCCTGTGTCTTTTGATTGGGGCATTTAGCCCATTTACATTCTGGTTAACTATTGAAAGATATGAATTTAGTGCCATTTTATTGCCTGTATGGTGACTGTTACCATATATTGTCTCTATTCTTTTCTGGTCTATGTTACTTTTAGGTTCTCTCTTTGCTTAGATGATCCCTTTCAATATTTCTTGTAGGGCTGGTTTGTTGTTTGCAAATTCCTTTAGTTTTTGTTTGTCCTGGAAGCTTTTTATCTCTCCTTCTATTTTCAGAGTCCAGAGTGCTAACCATTACACAATGGAACCTCTCCTTCTATTTTCAGTGATGGCCTAGCTGGATATAGTATTCTTGGATGCATATTTTTCTCATTTAGTGCTCTGAATATATCATGCCAGTCCTTTCTGGCCTGCCAGGTCTCTGTGGATAGGTCTGCTACCAATCTAATATTTCTACCATTGTAGGTTACAGACCTCTTGTCCCGAGGCGCTTTCAGGATTTTCTCTTTGTTTCTGAGACTTGTGAGTTTTCCTATTAGATGTTGGCATGTCGACCTATTTTTATTGATTTTGAGAGGGGTTCTCTTTGCCTCCTGGATTTTGATGCCTGTTTCCTTCCCCAGATTAGGAAAGTTCTCTGCTATAATTTGCTCCAATATACCTTCTGCCCCCCTCTCTCTTTCTTCTTCTTTTGGGATCCAATTATTCTAATGTTGTTTTGCTTTAGGGTATCACTCATCTCTCGAATTCTGCCCTCGTGATCCAGTAGTTGTTTATCTCTCTTTTTCTCAGCTTCTTTATTTTCCATCATTTGGTCTTCTATATCACTGATTCTCTCTTCTGCCTCCTTTATCCTAGCAGGTAGAGTCCCAATTTTTAATTGCACCTCATTAATAGCCTTTTTTATTTCGACTTGTTTAGATTTTAGTTCTTTTACTTCTCCAGATAGGGATTCTCTAGTATCTTCCTTTTTTTTTTTTTTCAAGCCCAGATAGTATCTTTATAGTCATCATTCTGAACTCTAGTTCTGACATCTTACTAACGTCTGCATTGATTAGGTCCCTGGCAGTTGGGGTACTGCTTCTTGTTCTTCTTTTCTGAGGTAAGTTTTTCTGTCTTGTCATTTTGTCCAGAAGAGAATAGGTGAATGAGAGAACAAAATGCTAAAAAAAATGCTAAAAGCATAAGAAGGACCCAGAAAAAAATATACACTAAACAAATCAGAAGAGAACTAAAACCAGGGGGGAAAGAACGGGAAAAAAAAAAAGAATATGATCAGGCTGGTGAAAATAACAGAGCCACACACTAGATTTTGGGTGTATTTTGGTCTGTTAGAAGAAATTGCCTCCCACAGTTTAAAGAAAGAAAAGCTTATATATATACAAAAATAAGGATAAATATGATGAAGGGATGGAATATGACTGTGAAGATGAAAACTAAAAAAAAATTTAGAAAAATAATTGAGAAGAAGTTGGTTGAAAAAATTATGAAAGGGCGCCTGAGTGGCTCAGATGGTTAGTCATCTGCCTTTGGCTCAGGTCATGATCCTGGGGTCCTGGGATCGAGTCCCACATCAGGCTCCCTCTGGGGAACATGCTTCTCCCTCTGCCTCTGCCTCTCTCTGTGTGTGTCTCTCATGAATAAATAAATAAAATCTTAAAAAAAAACAAAAGCATGAAAAAAAAAAAAGAGAAAGAATGTGATCAGGCAGGGATTAAGACAATGTCATACACTAGATTTAGATTATATTTTGGTCTGTTAGAAGAAACTCTATCCTAAATTTTAAAGAAAGAAAAACTTATATATATACAAAAAATTAGGTTAAATATAATGAAGAGATAGAATATGACTGTTAAAATGAAAATTAAAGAAGATTTTGAAAAAGGAATTGATAAGGTGTTGGTTGAAAAAGGAAAGAAGAAAATTTCAAATAAAAAATAGAAAAAGAAAAAATAAAATTAAAAATTTAACTTTCAAAGACTAAAGCATCATGGGAAAAAAGCCATGAATTCTATGTGCTGTATTCCCCTAGTTTTGAGGTTTTGCCATTCTCATTGATCCTTAAACTTGGTCTTGGCTGGATGTTCTTGTGGTCTTCTGGGGGAGGGGCTTCTTGCAGTGATTCTCAAATGTCTGTGCCCAAGGCAGAATTGCCCCACCCTTGTCAGGGGCCAGGCTAAGTAATCTGCTTGGGTTTGCTCTCGGTAGCTTTTGTTCCCTGAAAGCTTTCCGTACAACTTTGGAGGACGAGCATGAAAATGGTGGCCTCCCAATCTCTGGTCCAGGAGGAGCCGAGGCCCCACTCCTCAGTGAGCTCCCAGAGAAAAGCAGTCAATTACTCCTGTCTCCCTGGTCTCCAGCTGCACTCTGTGCTCACCCGACCTGCTACTGAGTTTTTCTATCTCTGGCACATGACCCTATTTGCAGTCTCCAAACCCAACAGATTCCTGTGGTGCACTCCCACACTGCTCCTCCTGCAGGAGGAAGGGGAGTCTCCCTGGGTCTGCCTCTTGTTGGGTCCTACTCGAAGAACAGTGGCCTGACTGGCCATGGATCATGGTTTATGGCAATCCCGAGCTGAGAGCGCACTCCTCAGCTCCATCTTTGCAACTGGCTTCCCCACTCCAATACCTGGGAGCTCTGACGCACTCAGGCACCTCCAGTCTTTCTGTGACTCCGAGGGTCCTGAGACCACACTGTCCAGCCAGTGTTCCACCCCCTGCTTAGCCACTGGAGTGACTTCCCTCAGTGGGGCAGACTTCTAAAAGTTCCGATTTTGTGCTCTGCTGCTCTATCACTTGCCGGTAGCTATCTAATGGAGGCTCCCTCCCCCCATGGTCTATTTTCCTGTATATCGCCTCAGATTCACTTTTCTGTGTGTTCTCCCTTCCAGAAAGTGGTTGCTTTTCTGTTCAGAGAGTTGCTGCTATTCTTTTCTTCAATCTCTTATTGAGTTTGTAGGTGTTCAGAATGGTTTCATAACTATCTAGCTGAATTCCTGGGACCAGACCTCAGGCTTGTCTTTTATTCATAGACCACCTACATTATTAACTCAAAACCTCCTTCCCTTACCTGAAATTCTGGTTTTCTTTCCTTCTACCTAGCTATATAATGCCTGTAATCAAGGTTCATGTCTTTCATAAACTACCCAAGAAAATGAATGCCCGAGTTAATCTTGCTAGAACTTGGTGGAATTGATTCCTCTGGTGACCACAAGTTCACCACTTTCAGCTGGCAAGGGAGTACTAGCTTCCTTGAGACATTTTTATTTGAGTCCAGGAAAGGATTGGAGTCATCTCTCTTCATTGGCTGCAGCTTTAACTTCCCAAGGCCAGTCTCTTTCCAGGGAGCTGCCAATAAGGAAGGGCAGTATGCTGACTCAGGCACAGGGTGGGCCAAAGTTCAGGGACCTGCAATGAATCCACATGGACATGAAATTTCAAAGACAGGCAACATGAAGTTTATGTCACAACCTGATACTCTATGTAGAAAACCCGAAAGACTCCACCAACAAATTTCTAGAACTGATCCACGAATTCAGCAAGTTTGGGTTTTTTTCTGTCATTAGGTATGTGTATATATACCTCTTTTAAAATGTTGGTGCTGGTGTTTTGTTTTGTTTTTGTAATTCTTCCCCCCCCCCAAATTGGAGTATAGTTGAAACACAATTTTACATTAGTTTCAGGTGTAAAACATAGTGATTCAACAAGTTTATACCTTATACTAAAAAGCTATAGTAATCAAAAGAGTATGGTATTGGCACAAAAATACACACATAGATCAATGGAACAGGACAGAAAGCCCAGAAATTAACTCATGTTTACATGGTCAATTAATGTATGATGAAGGAGGCAAGAATATACAATGGGAAAAGACACTCTTTTTTTTTTTAAAGATTTTATTTATTTATTTGACAGAGAGAGACACAGCGAGAGAGGGAACACAAGCAGGAGGACTCAGAGAGGGAGAGGCAGGCTTCCCGCTGAGCAGGGAGCCCAATGCAGGGCTCTATCCCAGGACCCTAGGACCATGACCTGAGCCGAAGGCAGACGCTTAACGACTGAGCCACCCAGGTGCCCCAGACAGTCTTTTCAGTAAATGGGTCTGGAAAAACTGAACCGTTGTCTGCAAAAAAATGAAACTGGACTACTTTCTACACCATTCACAAAATTAACTCAAGATGGATTTAATACCTACATGT
The DNA here is from genome assembly GCF_003265705.2 of Callorhinus ursinus. Lineage (NCBI taxonomy): Eukaryota > Metazoa > Chordata > Mammalia > Carnivora > Otariidae > Callorhinus > Callorhinus ursinus. The sequence continues at coordinate 345,478 of NW_027397176.1, read as the reverse complement.
GAGACCTGAAACCATAAAAATCCTAGGACAGAGCATGAACAGGAATTTCTCTGACATTTTTCTAGATATGTCTCCTGAGGCAAGGGAAACAAAAGCAAATTCATACTATTTTATATGTATACCTTTAGAAGAAATTATCAGATTGTTTCCATCACTTGATACTTCCATAAGCATGTATGTACAAGTGTTCCAGTTTTTTTCATAAATCTGCCAATTGTTGGTATTTTTAGCTTTTACATTTTACTCAAGTAATTGTGTAGGTCTTAAATGTGCATTTCACTGATGACTAATTGAGTTCTTCTTAACTAATGGATTTATTAAAAGAAAAATTCTCTTTTGTTTATTGCCTATGTCAATATTTTATTTTACAAAGTATTTATTTAAATATTTACCAATTTGTAATTTTTTTTTTACTCTGGGTGTGTGGTGTGTTTTTTGATTATTGATTTGAAATAATCCTTTTTATATCCTGGATATAAATCAATAGTCAGATGTATGTATCGTGGATATGTTCTGCCAGTCTGTGATTTCCCTTGTAGTTCTCTTGGTAGTGTTTTTTTTCTTTTTCAAGTTTTTATTTAAATTCCAGTTAGTTAACATACAGTATAATATGAGTTTTAGGTGTAGAATTTAGTGATTCAACACTTACATAAACACCCAGTGCTTATCACAAGTGCCTTCCTTAATATCCATCACCCATTTAACCCATCCACTTGCCCAACCCCCTCCAGCCACTCTTAGTTTGTTCTCTATAGTTAAGAGGCTCTCTCCAATAGTTTCTTGATTTGCCTCTTTCTTTTACCCCGCTATGTTCATCTGTTTTGTTTCTTAAGTTCCAAAAATGATTGAGAGTGTCTTTTGAAGACTGGAAGATTTTTTAGTTGTTTGATGTAAACATATAGAAATACAATTGATGTTTGTATCTGTTATCTATAACCTTGCTAAATTCACTTATTAGTACAACTAGGACATTTTTGGATTCTCTGGATTTTCTTTTATTTTTTTAAAGATCTATTTATTTGAGAGAGAGAGAGAGAGTGCAAGTGGGGGGAGGGGCAGAAGGAGAGAATCCTGAAGCAGACTCCGTGCTGAGCATGGAAACTGAGGCAGGCTTAATCCCAGGACTCTGAGATCATGACCTGAGCTGAAACCAAGAGTTGGACACAACCAACTGAGCCACCCAAGTGTCCCTGATTCTCTGTATTTTCTAAGTAGACAAACATTGCTTCTGTATATGTAGATACTTTTACTTCTTCCTTTCCAATCTCTATGGCTTTGATTTTTTTTTTTTTGAATTGCTTTATCATACTGGCTATGATATCCAAGACAGCATTGAGGAGAAGTGTTGAGTGTGAATATTCTGGCTTTACTCCAAATCTCACGAGCATAGCATTCAGTGTCTCCTCTTAAGTAAAATTTAAGCTCTATGTTTATCTTAGATGCTCTTTTCCAGGTTAAGAAGTAATTTTCCATTCCTAATTTGATGGAAATTTTTAAAAAATCATTTAATTTGGTCAAATATTTTCCAGCCTCTATTGAGGTGGTCATGTAACATTTTTATTCTCTGAAGGTAGGGAATTACATTGATTTTTTTTAATGAATTGTGAACTCATTTTACATTCTTAAGATAAACTCTATTCAGTCATGATGTAGTATATGTTTATACATTATTAGACTACATTTACTAATATTATGTAGAGGACTTTTACCCCTATGCTCATAAGAGATATGGTTTATAATTTTCTTTTCTTATAATTTCTAGTTTCTGTACCAGTATTATATTGGCCTCATAAAACATATTGGAAAACCTTTCTTGCTCCTCTATTTTCTGAAAGTGTTTGCATAACATTGGTATTAATTCTTCCTTTGATGTTTAATAAAATTTACCATCTGGGCCGTTAGTTTTCTTTGCAGGAAGTTAATTTATGAATTTAATTTCTTTGATAGATAGAGACTCAGATTTTCTCTTTGCTAAAGTTTGTTAGTTTGTGTTTTTCAAGAAAGTTTTCCATTTCATCCATGTTATCAAAATTATTGATATAAAGTTGCTTAAAAATTACCTTTTTGTCTTTTTAATGCTGGTAGTTTATAAAATGATATACATTTCATTCCTGATGTGGGTACTTTGTACTTAGGTTACTGGTTTTCTAGACAGATGTTTATCAATTTAGTCTTTCTAGGAGATAAGTTTTGGCACATTTAAGTTTCTCTGAATTTTGTTTTCTATTGCATTTTTATGTTCCTATTTTTATTTTATTTTATTTTATTATTATTATTTTAGTTCTCAATGGTGCTTTTACAGATTTTTTTATATGTTCTTATTTTTATAGTATCTCTCTTCAACTAAGTTTGGGTTAAGTCAATCTTGCTTTTAGTTTCTTAAGGTAGAAACTTAAATAATTGATATTAACCATAGCTTCCATTTATAATGTTTTATTTTAGAATAGTTTTAGATTTAAAGCTGCAAAGTACAGGGTTCTAGTATACCCTGCACCTAGCTTCCTCTGTTCTTAAGATCTTACATTACTATAATATATTTGACATAACTTTGACCAATACTTATATATTATTATTAACTAAATGTAATGCTTTGTTCAGATGTCCTTAGTTTTTTACTTAATGTCTTTTTATCTGCCAGGATCCCATCCAAGACCCCACATTACATTAATCATTGTTATCTCCTTAGGCTTTTCATGCCTGTGCCTGTTTCTTAGGCTTTTCTTGTTTGGATGACCTTGATCATTTTGAGGACTACTGATGATCAGGTATATAGTGTGTCTATCAATTGAGGGTTGTGTTTTTGATAGTTAGACCGAGATTATGGGTTTTTAAGAGGAAAATCACAGAAGTGTCATTCCCAGCACACTATATCAAGGGTATCTGCTGTCACATGACTTGTGACTATTGATGTTAATCTCGATCACCTGGTTGACATAGTGTTTATTGGATATTTCCACTGTAAAGTTATACTTTCTCCCTTTTCTATACTGTACCCCTTGGAAAGTAGTCACTATGCACAGTCTGCACTTAATGGATAGGGACTTGCACTCTGTCTCTTGATGAGGAGTATCTACATACAATGTTTGGGATTCTTCTGCATACTCCTATTGGTCTATTGTCCTCCAACTCTTTACATATTTAATAATCTATTTATATCAGTAAGGATTCAAGGGTATTTATCTAACTTTGTGTTATAAGCTATGTTATTTGGGTTATAAGTACTATATTATTTATTTTGTTGCTCAATTTATCCCAGCTTTGTCCACTGGGAGCTCTTTATTTGGCTACTGTATTTCTTTGTTCCTTTGTCTAATCATTGTGTGTGTGTGTGTGTGTGTGTGTGTGTGTGTGTGTATTATTGCACTCACAAGTTCAGGAAGGAAGGCTGCCAGGATACTATTACATGATGCAGAGGAGGACACTAAAGCCCAGAAAGTTAAAGTGAATTTCTCATGGTCATGTATCTTCAAAGACTGCAACTAAAACCCAAATGTTGGAGCTGGACCTCCAAATTTGGACATTATGTCTATGCTAACATAATCAATGAATCAATTATTTAAGACACGAAGACATGGAAGAACTTTCAATTAAAGTGTTGTTGAGAGTACAACATGGGGGAGGGGCAAATAAAATAATCATCAGTCTATTTTTGTCTCAATTCTCTTGGTGCAGTTTTCATTTCTCAGCATGGCAGAGATGAATGATACAAAGCTGAAGAGGGCAAGCACCAAGTAAGAAGCCACCTTTCTGTTTCATCAAGGGAGTATGTTTTCAGTTCCCCAGTTATGCACACTATCTTCCTGAAATAAAATTAATCTATTAAGCCATGACGTGCAACTGTAGGTTTTATACAACATCATAAACCCCAGGAAATTAACTCATTCTCAACTTTTGCCTGAGGCAGGCTTCAGCAATGAAAGTCTTTCTTTGAAACTTAATTGCTGTTCAAATATTTCCTGCCAGTTTTTTTTTCCTCTCTTCTTCCATGCAGCTAAAAAGGAAACCTCACAGAGGGAGAAAAAAGTGTTTTTTCACTCTATCGGTAAAGTAAATTCTTATTCACACCATGGGTATGAGGTATCAGGGATATTTTGAGGCCCAGGACAAAAATGAGAGAGACAGTTTGCTTTCAGAATGGCTAACTGAGAATTCCATTAAAGGTGAACTTGAGGAGAAGCTGAGCAAGGGGTGGGTTAGGAGTAGTTGTGGAGACTCTCTTAAGCATAGGGAGGTGACACTTTCAACTGGTCATGTCATTTTGGGCAGAAATTCTAGAGACAGTATAATAGAATTCAGAGAATAATAATCAGTTTAAGAAGTTAGGTAAATATCAATGGTAGTCATTGCTGAGAGATCTTTGCTGAGCACCTGCGATGTGTCAGGGACACCATGGGAATTATTTTATTTAATCCTTATAGAAACTGTTCTCATTTCCTCAGTAAGAAAACCAAACCCAACAATTGAGAAGTGGCTTGGCCCAAATAACGTTGCTGGCAAGTGGTGGAGAGATATGATTTACTTCCAAGTCTATCTGACTCCAACATGTATCCCTTTCCCTAGTCTGGTGACCTCCCAAACTTTAAAAAGGAATAACCCTTTTTAGTGGCAAAATGTATAAGGGCTACAAATAATAAGTAGTTATACATTTATCATTTTTTGATTGGGAAACTTCATAATGAAAAAAGTATTCATAAATTTAAAAAATCTATTTGTATTTCATTCATCACAACCTCAACACCTTTGAAAGTTGACTGTACTTGTATTACAGTTAGTTTGCAGACAGTGCTTAGTGCCTACATAGATTTAAGAAGCCCTGTCAGAGGTCTGCTGTCTGCAGGGCATTTGTTTTTTTATTTTTTTTAAAGAATTTATTTATTTATTTGAGAGAGAGAGAATGAGAGATAGAGAGCACGAGAGGGAAGAGGGTCAGAGGGAGAAGCAGACTCCCCGCCGAGGAGGGAGCCCGATGTGGGACTCGATCCCAGGACTCCAGGATCATGACCTGAGCCGAAGGCAGTCGCTTAACCAACTGGGCCACCCAGGCGCCCTCTGCAGGGCATTTGTGACTTCTGATGTCTTTGGCCTGCAGACTGGGCTCCCTAGTCGGGTGCCTTGCTCCTGTGGATGTACTTGAGATCTCACGCTGTCTTACAGGTGCTCTGGCAGCTCTTGAGGAAAGCTGCAGACTTTATCACTCAAGAACTTTCTTTCTTTTGAGGTGAAAGCCAAGGTAATCATGATGAATAGAAAAGTACTCCAAGGTCAGGATGTATGTTGCTCATAATACAATGTATACATTTTACCAGGACAAGCATTTAAGTTTTGAAGGATTCTTTTGAAAGATCCCAGTTGTTCTGGGAAAATATCAAAGAAATTTACCAAATTATGAGATTTTTAAAAAAGATTTTATTCCTCAAGATGTTAAGTATAGAGCTACCCTACGACCCAGCAATTGCACTACTAGGTATTTACCCCAAAAATACAGATGTAGGGAAAAGAAGGGGCACCTGCACCCCAATGTTCATAGCAGCAATGTCCACAATAGCCAAACTGTGGAAGGAGCCGAGATGCCCTTCAACAGATGAATAGGTAAAGAACATGTGGTGTGTATATATATATATATATATATATATATATATATATATATATATAC